>NW_028134914.1:0-101386 GCF_964662115.1 Mustela nivalis | reverse complement strand
ACCTTCTATCTCTGTTGTCATCTGTGTGCATGCATTCATGGATGTAGCTGCTCAGCTTGTGTCCGAATGCCCCTGTGAGTCCAGTGAGGCTCCCAGTAGTGGGATGTCCTCGGAGGCCTTGAGGTTTCTCATATTCTGGAGGTGTGTGGCCAAAGGAATGGACACAGTTTCCCAGGAGAGAGCAGGCACGGTCCTGTGGTATGGCTCCAGAGGACCCAGCCTAGAGGCTGTGTTTGCCAGGGCTGTGGGGACAGATGTCTGAAAAAGCAAACTTGGCTCAGCTAGGGGCCAATGTAATGGCAGGCCTGATCTCTAGTCCGTGAGGGGAGATCCTCTGGAAATCAAAGTAGGGCAAGTGGGAGGCAGTCACTCAGGATTTTGTCTCTGGGTGTTGCGTTTACAGTGTCCGGTCAGGGTAGGGGTTGTCTCAGAGGCCGAGGAAGAGCCTTCCTCTCAGGGGATTGTCCAAGCTCCCAGGTGTTTGTGTTCATTCTGTGGGAATGAAGAGTACTGTTTCCTGCCACAGGGGAACCCCCAGGAGAGGGACTCTAGAGCACAGCAGTGGGTTCCCTCAACTGGAATACACACCATCTAGTTAGTCCTGGGTGCCTATGGGCATGGCAAGCCACATATGCGGGCTCTTGGTCCAGTCACTGAGAGGCGTTACTTGAATAAGGTACTCACGCTGAGGGTCACAATGTGTGTTTGTGCCCAAGGCGGCCCTCATGCTTGGGCGTGGCCTCATGGGCCATGCCGTTTTCTCCTACACTGAAGGTTTGACTCACTGCCAGCAGCAAGGTTTCTTGCCAGGGGGAAGGAGGGGTTCTGACTTGTGCATCAGGTTCCCCCCTGTGCAGGGATTGGAGATAAGGTCTAGGTTCCGATGACTTAAAACCCAGGTTGGGAATGGATGGTGGCCTAAGGCAGTGGCGGGTCCAATGTGCAGGGTGTGCAGCCAGCTGTGTCGGTGTCTGTTGGAAGGTCTGGGCTCAGGCTATTTGCGACAGAGCATCACTGTTTAAGGTAGCCTATGCAATTGGGGTGTTGCCGAGGGCCCAGCAGTTTGATCCTCATTTGGGGTTTCTGGGCAGCGCCATAGACAATGTTTTTCTCTTGGGAGGCAGGCACAGTGCTTCATTGTGGCCCCAGAATTCCCAGTAGGGAGGGTTTGTGGGCCAGGAGTGTGAGGACGGAAGTCTGAAAACACAAGCTAGTGTGAGGATTGGAACCAAGGGCAGAGCAGGCCCACTCTGCAGAGGCTGAATCAAAATCTCCTGCATCTGAAGTCAGGCTGAGGATCAGACGTTGGCTGAGGCTGGAGTATGTGTCCATGATGGCACCTTCATGAAGTGGGGGCCTCATGAGGCCAAGGAAGTTTTCCCACGCTGAGTTTGGAGGTTGCCCCAAACCACAAGGTTTCCTTCTGCGGGACATTCGAGTCCTGTTGCATGGCTCCAGGACATACCATACGGAAGGACTGGAGAGCAGGGTTCGAAGGATGGATCCCTGTACAGCATGCCTCGCATTCCCATTGGCTATTAGCGACAAGATATGTTTGATCTGCTGCCTCTGGAACACGCGACCCAGGGGGCTGAGTTGAAATGGCCTCTCCTGAGGATGCGTCATAATGTGCGTTTGGGTCCATGGAGACCTTGGAATGTGCTGGTTGTTCAGTGGCCCTGCGGAACTCTCCTACCTGAAGTGTTTGATACATCCCAGTAAGAAAGCTGCCCATGTGGAGATTAGAGAGGTTTGGTTTGGTGCCTCAGAAAAGCCCCATGTGCTGGTCTACGAAAACAGTCCTCTGAGAACGGAAACATGGAAACCAAAGCTAAGGTTCAGATTAGGGCCTGGGGGCCTGTCCATTTCAACCTTCTGTCTCTGGGGACACTGTCTGAGAGTCTAAGAGGAGATAGTTGCTCCGCTGGTGTCAGAGGGCCCCTCTTAGTCCAGGGGGGCCTACACTATTGATGGCCTCAGGGGCCTTGGAGCTTTTCCCTAAACTGTAGTGTTGTGGTCAATGGACTGGGCACACTTTCCTTGGAGAGGGCAGGCACAATCTTTCGCTGTGGCCCTAGAGGCCCTAGCCTGGAGGTGTGTGGGTCCAGGCTGTGGGCACAGAAGTCTGAATACACAAACTCAGCTTATGAGTGGCGCCTAGGGTATGGCAGGCCGGATGTACAGCCCGAGAGGGAGCTCCTGGGCCTCTGAAACAAGGGCGAGTGGGAGGCGTTCCTTCAGGCTTTTGTCTCTGGATGTTGTGTCCGGGAGAGCCGTGGATTGGAGCGGTGGCCTCAGGTACTGTGGACGAGTATCCCTCTCTGGGGATTTGTCCCAGCTCCCAAGAGTTTGGGGTCATTTTGTGGGAAGGGTGGAGTCGTGTTGTCTGGCTCATGGGTCTCTCCAAGAAAGGGATTCCAGAGCAGAGCTCCAGGTACGGGCGGGGCGACTGGAAAATTCAAACCGTGGTGAGGATTGGGTGCATAGGGGCTTGGCAAGCCCCATATGTGGGCTCTTGGTCCAGGCCCTGACAGGCCTTTCTTTGACATGGGGCTCATGCTGAGGATCACAGTGTGAATTTGTGCCCAAGCAGCACTCAAGTTTGGGCGTGGCATCAGGGGCCATGAAGGTTTCTCCCACCCTGAAGGTGTGACTCCATGCCAAGAGCAAGCTTGACAGCCATGGGGAAGGAGGAGTTCTGTTTTGTGCTTGCTATACCCAGCTGTGTGGAGAATTGATATAATGTCTAGGTTCAGATATCTGAAAACCAAGGTTAGGATGAGGTGACGGCATAAGACCATGGCGTGTCCGAAGTGCTGGGTGTGCGGCCAGCTGTCTCCTTGTCTGTCTGGACGTCTGGCTTCAGGCTGTGTCAGGCAGAGCATGAGTGCCCAGAGCAGCCTATCCAGTTCGGGTACCGTCGAGGCCCGAGCAGGTTGATCCTCATCTGGGTTTTCTGGAGAGCCCCACAGGGAAACGTTTTTCTTCCGTTGGGCAGACACTGGGCTGGGTTTTGATACCGGAGTTCCTAGTCCGGAGGGCTTGTTTGCCAGGAGTGTGAGGAAGGAAGTCTGAAAACACAAGCTAGCGTGAGGTTTGGGACCGAGATCACGGCAGGCCCACTCTGCAGAGGCTGAATCGGGATCTCCTGCACTGAGGTCATGTCAACTATGAGACGTGCCTCAGGCTAGAGTTCTTGTCCAGCATGGCCTCTTCCTGAAGGGTGTGGGGGCTTCATGAGGCCAGAAAGTTTTGCCTACGATGGGATTTGTGAACTGCTCCAAAACTGAAGGTTACCTTCTGCGCGACAGTCGAGTCCTATTGGATGGTTCCAAGAGGCCCCATATGGAAAGACTCGAGAGCAGGTGTCTAAGCATGGATGCCTGGGAACGCCACCTCATATTCCCACTCTTTAGTCAGGACAAGGCAGGCTCAATCTGCGGGCTCCTGGGTGAGCTACCCAGAGGGGAGAGTTGAAATGGACTCTCCTGAAGATGAGTCCTACTGTGGCTTGGTGGCCTGGGAGACCTTGGAATGTGGAGGTGGCTCAGGGACTCTGCAGGATTCTCCAACATGAGGTGTTTGACACGGCTCCAACAAGGAAACTTCCCATGTGGAGACGAGAGGAGTTCTGTTCCGTGCCTCAGGAAAGCCCCATACCCTGTTCTTCGAACCAAAGCCTCTGAGGAGTGACACCTGGAAACCAAAGTAAGAGTTGAGACTACGGCCTAAAGGCCTGTCCGGCTCAACCTTCTATCTCTGTTGTCATCTGTGTGCATGCATTCATGGATGTAACTGCTCAGCTTGTGTCCGAATGCCCCTGTGAGTCCAGTGAGGCTCCCAGTAGTGGGATGTCCTCGGAGGCCTTGAGGTTTCTCATATTCTGGACGTGTGTGGCCAAAGGAATGGACACAGTTTCCCAGGAGAGAGCAGGCACGGTCCTGTGGTATGGCTCCAGAGGACCCAGCCTAGAGGCTCTGTTTGCCAGGGCTGTGGGGACAGATGTCTGAAAAAGCAAACTTGGCTCAGCTAGGGGCCAATGTAATGGCAGGCCTGATCTCTAGTCCGTGAGGGGAGATCCTCTGGAAATCAAAGTAGGGCAAGTGGGAGGCAGTCACTCAGGATTTTGTCTCTGGGTGTTGCGTTTACAGTGTCCGGTCAGGGTAGGGGTTGTCTCAGAGGCCGAGGAAGAGCCTTCCTCTCAGGGGATTGTCCAAGCTCCCAGGTGTTTGTGTTCATTCTGTGGGAATGAAGAGTACTGTTTCCTGCCACAGGGAACCTCCCAGGAGAGGGACTCTAGAGCACAGCAGTGGGTTCCCTCAACTGGAATACACACCATCTAGTTAGTCCTGGGTGCCTATGGGCATGGCAAGCCACATATGCGGGCTCTTGGTCCAGTCACTGAGAGGCGTTACTTGAATAAGGTACTCACGCTGAGGGTCACAATGTGTGTTTGTGCCCAAGGCGGCCCTCACGCTTGGGCGTGGCCTCATGGGCCATGCCGTTTTCTCCTACACTGAAGGTTTGACTCACTGCCAGCAGCAAGGTTTCTTGCCAGGGGGAAGGAGGGGTTCTGACTTGTGCATCAGGTTCCCCCCTGTGCAGGGATTGGAGATAAGGTCTAGGTTCCGATGACTGAAAACCCAGGTTGGGAATGGATGGTGGCCTAAGGCAGTGGCGGGTCCAATGTGCTGGGTGTGCGGCCAGCTGTGTCGGTGTCTGTTGGAAGGTCTGGGCTCAGGCTATTTGCGACAGAGCATCACTGTTTAAGGTAGCCTATGCAATTGGGGTGTTGCCGAGGGCCAAGCAGTTTGATCCTCATTTGGGGTTTCTGGGCAGCGCCATAGACAAGGTTTTTCTCCTGGGAGGCAGGCACAGTGCTTCATTGTGGACCCAGAATTCCCAGTAGGGAGGGTTTGTGGGCCAGGAGTGTGAGGACGGAAGTCTGAAAACACAAGCTAGTGTGAGGATTGGAACCAACGGCAGAGCAGGCCCACTCTGCAGAGGCTGAATCAAAATCTCCTGCATCTGAAGTCAGGCTGAGGATCAGACGTTGGCTGAGGCTGGAGTATGTGTCCATGATGGCACCTTCATGAAGTGGGGGCCTCATGAGGCCAAGGAAGTTTTCCCACGCTGAGTTTGGAGGTTGCCCCAAACCACAAGGTTTCCTTCTGCGGGACATTCGAGTCCTGTTGCATGGCTCCAGGACATACCATACGGAAGGACTGGAGAGCAGGGTTCGAAGGATGGATCCCTGTACAGCATGCCTCGCATTCCCATTGGCTATTAGAGACAAGATATATTTGATCTGCTGCCTCTGGAACACGCGACCCAGGGGGCTGAGTTGAAATGGCCTCTCCTGAGGATGCGTCATAATGTGCGTTTGGGTCCATGGAGACCTTGGAATGTGCTGGTTGTTCAGTGGCCCTGCGGAACTCTCCTACCTGAAGTGTTTGATACATCCCAGTAAGAAAGCTGCCCATGTGGAGATGAGAGAGGTTTGGTTTGGTGCCTCAGAAAAGCCCCATGTGCTGGTCTACGAAAACAGTCCTCTGAGAACGGAAACATGGAAACCAAAGCTAAGGTTCAGATTAGGGCCTGGGGGCCTGTCCATTTCAACCTTCTGTCTCTGGGGACACTGTCTGAGAGTCTAAGTGGAGATAGTTGCTCCGCTGGTGTCAGAGAGCCCCTCTTAGTCCAGGGGGGCCTACACTATTGATGGCCTCAGGGGCCTTGGAGCTTTTCCCTAACCTTTAGTGCTGTGGTCAATGAACTGGGCACACTTTCCTTGGAGAGGGCAGGCACAATCTTTCGCTGTGGCCCTAGAGGCCCTAGCCTGGAGGTGTGTGGGTCCAGGCTGTGGGCACAGAAGTCTGAATACACAAACTCAGCTTATGAGTGGCGCCTAGGGTATGGCAGGCCGGATGTACAGCCCGAGAGGGAGCTCCTGGGCCTCCCCAGGAGGCGAGTGGGAGGCGTTCCTTCAGGCTTTTGTCTCTGGATGTTGTGTCCGGGATAGCCGTGGATTGGAGCGGTGGCCTCAGGTACTGTGGACGAGTATCCCTCTCTGGGGATTTGTCCCAGCTCCCAAGAGTTTGGGGTCATTTTGTGGGAAGGGTGGAGTCGTGTTGTCTGGCTCATGGGTCTCTCCAAGAAAGGGATTCCAGAGCAGAGCTCCAGGTACGGGCGGGGCGACTGGAAATTTCAAACCGTGGTGAGGATTGGGTGCATAGGGGCTTGGCAAGCCCCATATGTGGGCTCTTGGTCCAGGCCCTGACAGGCCTTTCTTTGACATGGGGCTCATGCTGAGGATCACAGTGTGAATTTGTGCCCAAGCAGCACTCAAGTTTGGGCGTGGCATCAGGGGCCATGAAGGTTTCTCCCACCCTGAAGGTGTGACTCCATGCCAAGAGCAAGCTTTACAGCCATGGGGAAGGAGGAGTTCTGTTTTGTGCTTGCTATACCCAGCTGTGTGGAGAATTGATATAATGTCTAGGTTCAGATATCTGAAAACCAAGGTTAGGATGAGGTGACGGCATAAGACCATGGCGTGTCCGAAGTGCTGGGTGTGCGGCCAGCTGTCTCCTTGTCTGTCTGGACGTCTGGCTTCAGGCTGTGTCAGGCAGAGCATGAGTGCCCAGAGCAGCCTATCCAGTTCGGGTACCGTCGAGGCCCGAGCAGGTTGATCCTCATCTGGGTTTTCTGGAGAGCCCCACAGGGAAACGTTTTTCTTCCGTTGGGCAGACACTGGGCTGGGTTTTGGTTCCGGAGTTCCTAGTCGGAAGGGCTTGTTTGCCAGGAGTGTGAGGAAGGAAGTCTGAAAACACAAGCTAGCGTGAGGTTTGGGACCGAGGTCACGGCATGCCCACTCTGCAGAGGCTGAATCGGGATCTCCTGCACTGAGGTCATGTCAACTATGAGACGTGCCTCAGGCTAGAGTTCTTGTCCAGCATGGCCTCTTCCTGAAGGGTGTGGGGGCTTCATGAGGCCAGAAAGTTTTGCCTACGTTGGGATTTGTGAACTGCTCCAAAACTGAAGGTTACCTTCTGCACGACAGTCGAGTCCTATTGGATGGTTCCAAGAGGCCCCATATGGAAAGACTCGAGAGCAGGTGTCTAAGCATGGATGCCTGGGAACGCCACCTCATACTCCCACTCTTTAGTCAGGAGAAGGCAGGCTCAATCTGCGGGCTCCTGGGTGAGCTACCCAGAGGGGAGAGTTGAAATGGACTCTCCTGAAGATGAGTCCTACTGTGGCTTGGTGGCCTGGGAGACCTTGGAATGTGGAGGTGGCTCAGGGACTCTGCAGGATTCTCCAACATGAGGTGTTTGACACGGCTCCAACAAGGAAACTTCCCATGTGGAGACGAGAGGAGTTCTGTTCCGTGCCTCAAGAAAGCCCCATACCCTGTTCTTCGAACCAAAGCCTCTGAGGAGTGACACCTGGAAACCAAAGTAAGAGTTGAGACTACGGCCTAAAGGCCTGTCCGGCTCAACCTTCTATCTCTGTTGTCATCTGTGTGCATGCATTCATGGATGTAGCTGCTCAGCTTGTGTCCGAATGCCCCTGTGAGTCCAGTGAGTCTCCCAGTAGTGGGATGTCCTCGGAGGCCTTGAGGTTTCTCATATTCTGGAGGTGTGTGGCCAAAGGAATGGACACAGTTTCCCAGGAGAGAGCAGGCACGGTCCTGTGGTATGGCTCCAGAGGACCCAGCCTAGAGGCTCTGTTTGCCAGGGCTGTGGGGACAGATGTCTGAAAAAGCAAACTTGGCTCAGCTAGGGGCCAATGTAATGGCAGGCCTGATCTCTAGTCCGTGAGGGGAGATCCTCTG
Source organism: Mustela nivalis (assembly GCF_964662115.1). NCBI lineage: Eukaryota > Metazoa > Chordata > Mammalia > Carnivora > Mustelidae > Mustela > Mustela nivalis. The sequence continues at coordinate 93,555 of NW_028134914.1, read as the reverse complement.
GAAATCAAAGTAGGGCAAGTGGGAGGCAGTCACTCAGGATTTTGTCTCTGGGTGTTGCGTTTACAGTGTCCGGCAGGGTAGGGGTTGTCTCAGAGGCCGAGGAAGAGCCTTCCTCTCAGGGGATTGTCCAAGCTCCCAAGTGTTTGTGTTCATTCTGTGGGAATGAAGAGTACTGTTTCCTGCCACAGGGGAACCCCCAGGAGAGGGACTCTAGAGCACAGCAGTGGGTTCCCTCAACTGGAATACACACCATCTAGTTAGTCCTGGGTGCCTATGGGCATGGCAAGCCACATATGCGGGCTCTTGGTCCAGTCACTGAGAGGCGTTACTTGAATAAGGTACTCACGCTGAGGGACACAATGTGTGTTTGTGCCCAAGGCGGCCCTCACGCTTGGGCGTGGCCTCATGGGCCATGCCGTTTTCTCCTACACTGAAGGTTTGACTCACTGCCAGCAGCAAGGTTTCTTGCCAGGGGGAAGGAGGGGTTCTGACTTGTGCATCAGGTTCCCCCCTGTGCAGGGATTAGAGATAAGGTCTAGGTTCCGATGACTGAAAACCCAGGTTGGGAATGGATGGTGGCCTAAGGCAGTGGCGTGTCCAATGTGCTGGGTGTGCAGCCAGCTGTGTCGGTGTCTGTTGGAAGGTCTGGGCTCAGGCTATTTGCGACAGAGCATCACTGTTTAAGGTAGCCTATGCAATTGGGGTGTTGCCGAGGGCCAAGCAGTTTGATCCTCATTTGGGGTTTCTGGGCAGCGCCATAGACAATGTTTTTCTCTTGGGAGGCAGGCACAGTGCTTCATTGTGGCCCCAGAATTCCCAGTAGGGACGGTTTGTGGGCCAGGAGTGTGAGGACGGAAGTCTGAAAACACAAGCTAGTGTGAGGATTGGAACCAAGGGCAGAGCAGGCCCACTCTGCAGAGGCTGAATCAAAATCTCCTGCATCTGAAGTCAGGCTGAGGATCAGACGTTGGCTGAGGCTGGAGTATGTGTCCATGATGGCACCTTCATGAAGTGGGGGCCTCATGAGGCCAAGGAAGTTTTCCCACGCTGAGTTTGGAGGTTGCCCCAAACCACAAGGTTTCCTTCTGCGGGACATTCGAGTCCTGTTGCATGGCTCCAGGACATACCATATGGAAGGACTGGAGAGCAGGGTTCAAAGGATGGATCCCTGTACAGCATGCCTCGCATTCCCATTGGCTATTAGCGACAAGATATGTTTGATCTGCTGCCTCTGGAACACGCGACCCAGGGGGCTGAGTTGAAATGGCCTCTCCTGAGGATGTGTCATAATGTGCGTTTGGGTCCATGGAGACCTTGGAATGTGCTGGTTGTTCAGTGGCCCTGCGGAACTCTCCTACCTGAAGTGTTTGATACATCCCAGTAAGAAAGCTGCCCATGTGGAGATGAGAGAGGTTTGGTTTGGTGCCTCAGAAAAGCCCCATGTGCTGGTCTACGAAAACAGTCCTCTGAGAACGGAAACATGGAAACCAAAGCTAAGGTTCAGATTAGGGCCTGGGGGCCTGTCCATTTCAACCTTCTGTCTCTGGGGACACTGTCTGAGAGTCTAAGTGGAGATAGTTGCTCCGCTGGTGTCAGAGAGCCCCTCTTAGTCCAGGGGGGCCTACACTATTGATGGCCTCAGGGGCCTTGGAGCTTTTCCCTAACCTGTAGTGTTGTGGTCAATGGACTGGGCACACTTTCCTTGGAGAGGGCAGGCACAATCTTTCGCTGTGGCCCTAGAGGCCCTAGCCTGGAGGTGTGTGGGTCCAGGCTGTGGGCACAGAAGTCTGAATACACAAACTCAGCTTATGAGTGGCGCCTAGGGTATGGCAGGCCGGATGTACAGCCCGAGAGGGAGCTCCTGGGCCTCTGAAACAAGGGCGAGTGGGAGGCGTTCCTTCAGGCTTTTGTCTCTGGATGTTGTGTCCGGGATAGCCGTGGATTGGAGCGGTGGCCTCAGGTACTGTGGACGAGTATCCCTCTCTGGGGATTTGTCCCAGCTCCCAAGAGTTTGGGGTCATTTTGTGGGAAGGGTGGAGTCGTGTTGTCTGGCTCATGGGTCTCTCCAAGAAAGGGATTCCAGAGCAGAGCTCCAGGTACGGGCGGGGCGACTGGAAAATTCAAACCGTGGTGAGGATTGGGTGCATAGGGGCTTGGCAAGCCCCATATGTGGGCTCTTGGTCCAGGCCCTGACAGGCCTTTCTTTGACATGGGGCTCATGCTGAGGATCACAGTGTGAATTTGTGCCCAAGCAGCTCTCAAGTTTGGGCGTGGCATCAGGGGCCATGAAGGTTTCTTCCACCCTGAAGGTGTGACTCCATGCCAAGAGCAAGCTTGACAGCCATGGGGAAGGAGGAGTTCTGTTTTGTGCTTGCTATACCCAGCTGTGTGGAGAATTGATATAATGTCTAGGTTCAGATATCTGAAAACCAAGGTTAGGATGAGGTGACGGCATAAGACCATGGCGTGTCCGAAGTGCTGGATGTGCGGCCAGCTGTCTCCTTGTCTGTCTGGACGTCTGGCTTCAGGCTGTGTCAGGCAGAGCATGAGTGCCCAGAGCAGCCTATCCAGTTCGGGTACCATCGAGGCCCGAGCAGGTTGATCCTCATCTGGGTTTTCTGGAGAGCCCCACAGGGAAACGTTTTTCTTCCGTTGGGCAGACACTGGGCTGGGTTTTGGTTCTGGAGTTCCTAGTCCGGAGGGCTTGTTTGCCAGGAGTGTGAGGAAGGAAGTCTGAAAACACAAGCTAGCGTGAGGTTTGGGACCGAGGTCACGGCATGCCCACTCTGCAGAGGCTGAATCGGGATCTCCTGCACTGAGGTCATGTCAACTATGAGACGTGCCTCAGGCTAGAGTTCTTGTCCAGCATGGCCTCTTCCTGAAGGGTGTGGGGGCTTCATGAGGCCAGAAAGTTTTGCCTATGATGGGATTTGTGAACTGCTCCAAAACTGAAGGTTACCTTCTGCACGACAGTCGAGTCCTATTGGATGGTTCCAAGAGGCCCCATATGGAAAGACTCGAGAGCAGGTGTCTAAGCATGGATGCCTGGGAACGCCACCTCATATTCCCACTCTTTAGTCAGGACATGGCAGGCTCAATCTGCGGGCTCCTGGGTGAGCTACCCAGAGGGGAGAGTTGAAATGGACTCTCCTGAAGATGAGTCCTACTGTGGCTTGGTGGCCTGGGAGACCTTGGAATGTGGAGGTGGCTCAGGGACTCTGCAGGATTCTCCAACATGAGGTGTTTGACACGGCTCCAACAAGGAAACTTCCCATGTGGAGACGAGAGGAGTTCTGTTCCGTGCCTCAGGAAAGCCCCATACCCTGTTCTTCGAACCAAAGCCTCTGAGGAGTGACACCTGGAAACCAAAGTAAGAGTTGAGACTACGGCCTAAAGGCCTGTCCGGCTCAACCTTCTATCTCTGTTGTCATCTGTGTGCATGCATTCATGGATGTAACTGCTCAGCTTGTGTCCGAATGCCCCTGTGAGTCCAGTGAGGCTCCCAGTAGTGGGATGTCCTCGGAGGCCTTGAGGTTTCTCATATTCTGGACGTGTGTGGCCAAAGGAATGGACACAGTTTCCCAGGAGAGAGCAGGCACGGTCCTGTGGTATGGCTCCAGAGGACCCAGCCTAGAGGCTCTGTTTGCCAGGGCTGTGGGGACAGATGTCTGAAAAAGCAAACTTGGCTCAGCTAGGGGCCAATGTAATGGCAGGCCTGATCTCTAGTCCGTGAGGGGAGATCCTCTGGAAATCAAAGTAGGGCAAGTGGGAGGCAGTCACTCAGGATTTTGTCTCTGGGTGTTGCGTTTACAGTGTCCGGTCAGGGTAGGGGTTGTCTCAGAGGCCGAGGAAGAGCCTTCCTCTCAGGGGATTGTCCAAGCTCCCAGGTGTTTGTGTTCATTCTGTGGGAATGAAGAGTACTGTTTCCTGCCACAGGGAACCTCCCAGGAGAGGGACTCTAGAGCACAGCAGTGGGTTCCCTCAACTGGAATACACACCATCTAGTTAGTCCTGGGTGCCTATGGGCATGGCAAGCCACATATGCGGGCTCTTGGTCCAGTCACTGAGAGGCGTTACTTGAATAAGGTACTCACGCTGAGGGTCACAATGTGTGTTTGTGCCCAAGGCGGCCCTCACGCTTGGGCGTGGCCTCATGGGCCATGCCGTTTTCTCCTACACTGAAGGTTTGACTCACTGCCAGCAGCAAGGTTTCTTGCCAGGGGGAAGGAGGGGTTCTGACTTGTGCATCAGGTTCCCCCCTGTGCAGGGATTGGAGATAAGGTCTAGGTTCCGATGACTGAAAACCCAGGTTGGGAATGGATGGTGGCCTAAGGCAGTGGCGGGTCCAATGTGCTGGGTGTGCGGCCAGCTGTGTCGGTGTCTGTTGGAAGGTCTGGGCTCAGGCTATTTGCGACAGAGCATCACTGTTTAAGGTAGCCTATGCAATTGGGGTGTTGCCGAGGGCCAAGCAGTTTGATCCTCATTTGGGGTTTCTGGGCAGCGCCATAGACAAGGTTTTTCTCCTGGGAGGCAGGCACAGTGCTTCATTGTGGACCCAGAATTCCCAGTAGGGAGGGTTTGTGGGCCAGGAGTGTGAGGACGGAAGTCTGAAAACACAAGCTAGTGTGAGGATTGGAACCAACGGCAGAGCAGGCCCACTCTGCAGAGGCTGAATCAAAATCTCCTGCATCTGAAGTCAGGCTGAGGATCAGACGTTGGCTGAGGCTGGAGTATGTGTCCATGATGGCACCTTCATGAAGTGGGGGCCTCATGAGGCCAAGGAAGTTTTCCCACGCTGAGTTTGGAGGTTGCCCCAAACCACAAGGTTTCCTTCTGCGGGACATTCGAGTCCTGTTGCATGGCTCCAGGACATACCATACGGAAGGACTGGAGAGCAGGGTTCGAAGGATGGATCCCTGTACAGCATGCCTCGCATTCCCATTGGCTATTAGAGACAAGATATATTTGATCTGCTGCCTCTGGAACACGCGACCCAGGGGGCTGAGTTGAAATGGCCTCTCCTGAGGATGCGTCATAATGTGCGTTTGGGTCCATGGAGACCTTGGAATGTGCTGGTTGTTCAGTGGCCCTGCGGAACTCTCCTACCTGAAGTGTTTGATACATCCCAGTAAGAAAGCTGCCCATGTGGAGATGAGAGAGGTTTGGTTTGGTGCCTCAGAAAAGCCCCATGTGCTGGTCTACGAAAACAGTCCTCTGAGAACGGAAACATGGAAACCAAAGCTAAGGTTCAGATTAGGGCCTGGGGGCCTGTCCATTTCAACCTTCTGTCTCTGGGGACACTGTCTGAGAGTCTAAGTGGAGATAGTTGCTCCGCTGGTGTCAGAGAGCCCCTCTTAGTCCAGGGGGGCCTACACTATTGATGGCCTCAGGGGCCTTGGAGCTTTTCCCTAACCTTTAGTGCTGTGGTCAATGAACTGGGCACACTTTCCTTGGAGAGGGCAGGCACAATCTTTCGCTGTGGCCCTAGAGGCCCTAGCCTGGAGGTGTGTGGGTCCAGGCTGTGGGCACAGAAGTCTGAATACACAAACTCAGCTTATGAGTGGCGCCTAGGGTATGGCAGGCCGGATGTACAGCCCGAGAGGGAGCTCCTGGGCCTCCCCAGGAGGCGAGTGGGAGGCGTTCCTTCAGGCTTTTGTCTCTGGATGTTGTGTCCGGGATAGCCGTGGATTGGAGCGGTGGCCTCAGGTACTGTGGACGAGTATCCCTCTCTGGGGATTTGTCCCAGCTCCCAAGAGTTTGGGGTCATTTTGTGGGAAGGGTGGAGTCGTGTTGTCTGGCTCATGGGTCTCTCCAAGAAAGGGATTCCAGAGCAGAGCTCCAGGTACGGGCGGGGCGACTGGAAATTTCAAACCGTGGTGAGGATTGGGTGCATAGGGGCTTGGCAAGCCCCATATGTGGGCTCTTGGTCCAGGCCCTGACAGGCCTTTCTTTGACATGGGGCTCATGCTGAGGATCACAGTGTGAATTTGTGCCCAAGCAGCACTCAAGTTTGGGCGTGGCATCAGGGGCCATGAAGGTTTCTCCCACCCTGAAGGTGTGACTCCATGCCAAGAGCAAGCTTTACAGCCATGGGGAAGGAGGAGTTCTGTTTTGTGCTTGCTATACCCAGCTGTGTGGAGAATTGATATAATGTCTAGGTTCAGATATCTGAAAACCAAGGTTAGGATGAGGTGACGGCATAAGACCATGGCGTGTCCGAAGTGCTGGGTGTGCGGCCAGCTGTCTCCTTGTCTGTCTGGACGTCTGGCTTCAGGCTGTGTCAGGCAGAGCATGAGTGCCCAGAGCAGCCTATCCAGTTCGGGTACCGTCGAGGCCCGAGCAGGTTGATCCTCATCTGGGTTTTCTGGAGAGCCCCACAGGGAAACGTTTTTCTTCCGTTGGGCAGACACTGGGCTGGGTTTTGGTTCCGGAGTTCCTAGTCGGAAGGGCTTGTTTGCCAGGAGTGTGAGGAAGGAAGTCTGAAAACACAAGCTAGCGTGAGGTTTGGGACCGAGGTCACGGCATGCCCACTCTGCAGAGGCTGAATCGGGATCTCCTGCACTGAGGTCATGTCAACTATGAGACGTGCCTCAGGCTAGAGTTCTTGTCCAGCATGGCCTCTTCCTGAAGGGTGTGGGGGCTTCATGAGGCCAGAAAGTTTTGCCTACGTTGGGATTTGTGAACTGCTCCAAAACTGAAGGTTACCTTCTGCACGACAGTCGAGTCCTATTGGATGGTTCCAAGAGGCCCCATATGGAAAGACTCGAGAGCAGGTGTCTAAGCATGGATGCCTGGGAACGCCACCTCATACTCCCACTCTTTAGTCAGGAGAAGGCAGGCTCAATCTGCGGGCTCCTGGGTGAGCTACCCAGAGGGGAGAGTTGAAATGGACTCTCCTGAAGATGAGTCCTACTGTGGCTTGGTGGCCTGGGAGACCTTGGAATGTGGAGGTGGCTCAGGGACTCTGCAGGATTCTCCAACATGAGGTGTTTGACACGGCTCCAACAAGGAAACTTCCCATGTGGAGACGAGAGGAGTTCTGTTCCGTGCCTCAAGAAAGCCCCATACCCTGTTCTTCGAACCAAAGCCTCTGAGGAGTGACACCTGGAAACCAAAGTAAGAGTTGAGACTACGGCCTAAAGGCCTGTCCGGCTCAACCTTCTATCTCTGTTGTCATCTGTGTGCATGCATTCATGGATGTAGCTGCTCAGCTTGTGTCCGAATGCCCCTGTGAGTCCAGTGAGTCTCCCAGTAGTGGGATGTCCTCGGAGGCCTTGAGGTTTCTCATATTCTGGAGGTGTGTGGCCAAAGGAATGGACACAGTTTCCCAGGAGAGAGCAGGCACGGTCCTGTGGTATGGCTCCAGAGGACCCAGCCTAGAGGCTCTGTTTGCCAGGGCTGTGGGGACAGATGTCTGAAAAAGCAAACTTGGCTCAGCTAGGGGCCAATGTAATGGCAGGCCTGATCTCTAGTCCGTGAGGGGAGATCCTCTGGAAATCAAAGTAGGGCAAGTGGGAGGCAGTCACTCAGGATTTTGTCTCTGGGTGTTGCGTTTACAGTGTCCGGCAGGGTAGGGGTTGTCTCAGAGGCCGAGGAAGAGCCTTCCTCTCAGGGGATTGTCCAAGCTCCCAAGTGTTTGTGTTCATTCTGTGGGAATGAAGAGTACTGTTTCCTGCCACAGGGGAACCCCCAGGAGAGGGACTCTAGAGCACAGCAGTGGGTTCCCTCAACTGGAATACACACCATCTAGTTAGTCCTGGGTGCCTATGGGCATGGCAAGCCACATATGCGGGCTCTTGGTCCAGTCACTGAGAGGCGTTACTTGAATAAGGTACTCACGCTGAGGGACACAATGTGTGTTTGTGCCCAAGGCGGCCCTCACGCTTGGGCGTGGCCTCATGGGCCATGCCGTTTTCTCCTACACTGAAGGTTTGACTCACTGCCAGCAGCAAGGTTTCTTGCCAGGGGGAAGGAGGGGTTCTGACTTGTGCATCAGGTTCCCCCCTGTGCAGGGATTAGAGATAAGGTCTAGGTTCCGATGACTGAAAACCCAGGTTGGGAATGGATGGTGGCCTAAGGCAGTGGCGTGTCCAATGTGCTGGGTGTGCAGCCAGCTGTGTCGGTGTCTGTTGGAAGGTCTGGGCTCAGGCTATTTGCGACAGAGCATCACTGTTTAAGGTAGCCTATGCAATTGGGGTGTTGCCGAGGGCCAAGCAGTTTGATCCTCATTTGGGGTTTCTGGGCAGCGCCATAGACAATGTTTTTCTCTTGGGAGGCAGGCACAGTGCTTCATTGTGGCCCCAGAATTCCCAGTAGGGACGGTTTGTGGGCCAGGAGTGTGAGGACGGAAGTCTGAAAACACAAGCTAGTGTGAGGATTGGAACCAAGGGCAGAGCAGGCCCACTCTGCAGAGGCTGAATCAAAATCTCCTGCATCTGAAGTCAGGCTGAGGATCAGACGTTGGCTGAGGCTGGAGTATGTGTCCATGATGGCACCTTCATGAAGTGGGGGCCTCATGAGGCCAAGGAAGTTTTCCCACGCTGAGTTTGGAGGTTGCCCCAAACCACAAGGTTTCCTTCTGCGGGACATTCGAGTCCTGTTGCATGGCTCCAGGACATACCATATGGAAGGACTGGAGAGCAGGGTTCAAAGGATGGATCCCTGTACAGCATGCCTCGCATTCCCATTGGCTATTAGCGACAAGATATGTTTGATCTGCTGCCTCTGGAACACGCGACCCAGGGGGCTGAGTTGAAATGGCCTCTCCTGAGGATGTGTCATAATGTGCGTTTGGGTCCATGGAGACCTTGGAATGTGCTGGTTGTTCAGTGGCCCTGCGGAACTCTCCTACCTGAAGTGTTTGATACATCCCAGTAAGAAAGCTGCCCATGTGGAGATGAGAGAGGTTTGGTTTGGTGCCTCAGAAAAGCCCCATGTGCTGGTCTACGAAAACAGTCCTCTGAGAACGGAAACATGGAAACCAAAGCTAAGGTTCAGATTAGGGCCTGGGGGCCTGTCCATTTCAACCTTCTGTCTCTGGGGACACTGTCTGAGAGTCTAAGTGGAGATAGTTGCTCCGCTGGTGTCAGAGAGCCCCTCTTAGTCCAGGGGGGCCTACACTATTGATGGCCTCAGGGGCCTTGGAGCTTTTCCCTAACCTGTAGTGTTGTGGTCAATGGACTGGGCACACTTTCCTTGGAGAGGGCAGGCACAATCTTTCGCTGTGGCCCTAGAGGCCCTAGCCTGGAGGTGTGTGGGTCCAGGCTGTGGGCACAGAAGTCTGAATACACAAACTCAGCTTATGAGTGGCGCCTAGGGTATGGCAGGCCGGATGTACAGCCCGAGAGGGAGCTCCTGGGCCTCTGAAACAAGGGCGAGTGGGAGGCGTTCCTTCAGGCTTTTGTCTCTGGATGTTGTGTCCGGGATAGCCGTGGATTGGAGCGGTGGCCTCAGGTACTGTGGACGAGTATCCCTCTCTGGGGATTTGTCCCAGCTCCCAAGAGTTTGGGGTCATTTTGTGGGAAGGGTGGAGTCGTGTTGTCTGGCTCATGGGTCTCTCCAAGAAAGGGATTCCAGAGCAGAGCTCCAGGTACGGGCGGGGCGACTGGAAAATTCAAACCGTGGTGAGGATTGGGTGCATAGGGGCTTGGCAAGCCCCATATGTGGGCTCTTGGTCCAGGCCCTGACAGGCCTTTCTTTGACATGGGGCTCATGCTGAGGATCACAGTGTGAATTTGTGCCCAAGCAGCTCTCAAGTTTGGGCGTGGCATCAGGGGCCATGAAGGTTTCTTCCACCCTGAAGGTGTGACTCCATGCCAAGAGCAAGCTTGACAGCCATGGGGAAGGAGGAGTTCTGTTTTGTGCTTGCTATACCCAGCTGTGTGGAGAATTGATATAATGTCTAGGTTCAGATATCTGAAAACCAAGGTTAGGATGAGGTGACGGCATAAGACCATGGCGTGTCCGAAGTGCTGGATGTGCGGCCAGCTGTCTCCTTGTCTGTCTGGACGTCTGGCTTCAGGCTGTGTCAGGCAGAGCATGAGTGCCCAGAGCAGCCTATCCAGTTCGGGTACCATCGAGGCCCGAGCAGGTTGATCCTCATCTGGGTTTTCTGGAGAGCCCCACAGGGAAACGTTTTTCTTCCGTTGGGCAGACACTGGGCTGGGTTTTGGTTCTGGAGTTCCTAGTCCGGAGGGCTTGTTTGCCAGGAGTGTGAGGAAGGAAGTCTGAAAACACAAGCTAGCGTGAGGTTTGGGACCGAGGTCACGGCATGCCCACTCTGCAGAGGCTGAATCGGGATCTCCTGCACTGAGGTCATGTCAACTATGAGACGTGCCTCAGGCTAGAGTTCTTGTCCAGCATGGCCTCTTCCTGAAGGGTGTGGGGGCTTCATGAGGCCAGAAAGTTTTGCCTATGATGGGATTTGTGAACTGCTCCAAAACTGAAGGTTACCTTCTGCACGACAGTCGAGTCCTATTGGATGGTTCCAAGAGGCCCCATATGGAAAGACTCGAGAGCAGGTGTCTAAGCATGGATGCCTGGGAACGCCACCTCATATTCCCACTCTTTAGTCAGGACATGGCAGGCTCAATCTGCGGGCTCCTGGGTGAGCTACCCAGAGGGGAGAGTTGAAATGGACTCTCCTGAAGATGAGTCCTACTGTGGCTTGGTGGCCTGGGAGACCTTGGAATGTGGAGGTGGCTCAGGGACTCTGCAGGATTCTCCAACATGAGGTGTTTGACACGGCTCCAACAAGGAAACTTCCCATGTGGAGACGAGAGGAGTTCTGTTCCGTGCCTCAGGAAAGCCCCATACCCTGTTCTTCGAACCAAAGCCTCTGAGGAGTGACACCTGGAAACCAAAGTAAGAGTTGAGACTACGGCCTAAAGGCCTGTCCGGCTCAACCTTCTATCTCTGTTGTCATCTGTGTGCATGCATTCATGGATGTAGCTGCTCAGCTTGTGTCTGAATGCCCCTGTGAGTCCAGTGAGGCTCCCAGTAGTGGGATGTCCTCGGAGGCCTTGAGGTTTCTCATATTCTGGAGGTGTGTGGCCAAAGGAATGGACACAGTTTCCCAGGAGAGAGCAGGCACGGTCCTGTGGTATGGCTCCAGAGGACCCAGCCTAGAGGCTCTGTTTGCCAGGGCTGTGGGGACAGATGTCTGAAAAAGCAAACTTGGCTCAGCTAGGGGCCAATGTAATGGCAGGCCTGATCTCTAGTCCGTGAGGGGAGATCCTCTGGATATCAAAGTAGGGCAAGTGGGAGGCAGTCACTCAGGATTTTGTCTCTGGGTGTTGCGTTTACAGTGTCCGGTCAGGGTAGGGGTTGTCTCAGAGGCCGAGGAAGAGCCTTCCTCTCAGGGGATTGTCCAAGCTCCCAAGTGTTTGTGTTCATTCTGTGGGAATGAAGAGTACTGTTTCCTGCCACAGGGGAACCCCCAGGAGAGGGACTCTAGAGCACAGCAGTGGGTTCCCTCAACTGGAATACACACCATCTAGTTAGTCCTGGGTGCCTATGGGCATGGCAAGCCACATATGCGGGCTCTTGGTCCAGTCACTGAGAGGCGTTACTTGAATAAGGTACTCACGCTGAGGGTCACAATGTGTGTTTGTGCCCAAGGCGGCCCTCACGCTTGGGCGTGGCCTCATGGGCCATGCCGTTTTCTCCTACACTGAAGGTTTGACTCACTGCCAGCAGCAAGGTTTCTTGCCAGGGGGAAGGAGGGGTTCTGACTTGTGCATCAGGTTCCCCCCTGTGCAGGGATTGGAGATAAGGTCTAGGTTCCGATGACTGAAAACCCAGGTTGGGAATGGATGGTGGCCTAAGGCAGTGGCGGGTCCAATGTGCTGGGTGTGCAGCCAGCTGTGTCGGTGTCTGTTGGAAGGTCTGGGCTCAGGCTATTTGCGACAGAGCATCACTGTTTAAGGTAGCCTATGCAATTGGGGTGTTGCCGAGGGCCAAGCAGTTTGATCCTCATTTGGGGTTTCTGGGCAGCGCCATAGACAATGTTTTTCTCTTGGGAGGCAGGCACAGTGCTTCATTGTGGCCCCAGAATTCCCAGTAGGGAGGGTTTGTGGGCCAGGAGTGTGAGGACGGAAGTCTGAAAACACAAGCTAGTGTGAGGATTGGAACCAAGGGCAGAGCAGGCCCACTCTGCAGAGGCTGAATCAAAATCTCCTGCATCTGAAGTCAGGCTGAGGATCAGACGTTGGCTGAGGCTGGAGTATGTGTCCATGATGGCACCTTCATGAAGTGGGGGCCTCATGAGGCCAAGGAAGTTTTCCCACGCTGAGTTTGGAGGTTGCCCCAAACCACAAGGTTTCCTTCTGCGGGACATTCGAGTCCTGTTGCATGGCTCCAGGACATACCATACGGAAGGACTGGAGTGCAGGGTTCGAAGGATGGATCCCTGTACAGCATGCCTCGCATTCCCATTGGCTATTAGCGACAAGATATGTTTGATCTGCTGCCTCTGGAACACGCGACCCAGGGGGCTGAGTTGAAATGGCCTCTCCTGAGGATGCGTCATAATGTGCGTTTGGGTCCATGGAGACCTTGGAATGTGCTGGTTGTTCAGTGGCCCTGCGGAACTCTCCTACCTGAAGTGTTTGATACATCCCAGTAAGAAAGCTGCCCATGTGGAGATGAGAGAGGTTTGGTTTGGTGCCTCAGAAAAGCCCCATGTGCTGGTCTACGAAAACAGTCCTCTGAGAACGGAAACATGGAAACCAAAGCTAAGGTTCAGATTAGGGCCTGGGGGACTGTCCATTTCAAAATTCTGTCTCTGGGGACACTGTCTGAGAGTCTAAGTGGAGATAGTTGCTCCGCTGGTGTCAGAGAGCCCCTCTTAGTCCAGGGGGGCCTACACTATTGATGGCCTCAGGGGCCTTGGAGCTTTTCCCTAAACTGTAGTGTTGTGGTCAATGGACTGGGCACACTTTCCTTGGAGAGGGCAGGCACAATCTTTCGCTGTGGCCCTAGAGGCCCTAGCCTGGAGGTGTGTGGGTCCAGGCTGTGGGCACAGAAGTCTGAATACACAAACTCAGCTTATGAGTGGCGCCTAGGGAATGGCAGGCCGGATGTACAGCCCGAGAGGGAGCTCCTGGGCCTCTGAAACAAGGGCGAGTGGGAGGCGTTCCTTCAGGCTTTTGTCTCTGGATGTTGTGTCCGGGATAGCCGTGGATTGGAGCGGTGGCCTCAGGTACTGTGGACGAGTATCCCTCTCTGGGGATTTGTCCCAGCTCCCAAGAGTTTGGGGTCATTTTGTGGGAAGGGTGGAGTCGTGTTGTCTGGCTCATGGGTCTCTCCAAGAAAGGGATTCCAGAGCAGAGCTCCAGGTACGGGCGGGGCGACTGGAAAATTCAAACCGTGGTGAGGATTGGGTGCATAGGGGCTTGGCAAGCCCCATATGTGGGCTCTTGGTCCAGGCCCTGACAGGCCTTTCTTTGACATGGGGCTCATGCTGAGGATCACAGTGTGAATTTGTGCCCAAGCAGCACTCAAGTTTGGGCGTGGCATCAGGGGCCATGAAGGTTTCTCCCACCCTGAAGGTGTGACTCCATGCCAAGAGCAAGCTTGACAGCCATGGGGAAGGAGGAGTTCTGTTTTGTGCTTGCTATACCCAGCTGTGTGGAGAATTGATATAATGTCTAGGTTCAGATATCTGAAAACCAAGGTTAGGATGAGGTGACGGCATAAGACCATGGCGTGTCCGAAGTGCTGGGTGTGCGGCCAGCTGTCTCCTTGTCTGTCTGGACGTCTGGCTTCAGGCTGTGTCAGGCAGAGCATGAGTGCCCAGAGCAGCCTATCCAGTTCGGGTACCGTCGAGGCCCGAGCAGGTTGATCCTCATCTGGGATTTCTGGAGAGCCCCACAGGGAAACGTTTTTCTTCCGTTGGGCAGACACTGGGCTGGGTTTTGGTTCTGGAGTTCCTAGTCCGGAGGGCTTGTTTGCCAGGAGTGTGAGGAAGGAAGTCTGAAAACACAAGCTAGCGTGAGGTTTGGGACCGAGGTCACGGCATGCCCACTCTGCAGAGGCTGAATCGGGATCTCCTGCACTGAGGTCATGTCAACTATGAGACGTGCCTCAGGCTAGAGTTCTTGTCCAGCATGGCCTCTTCCTGAAGGGTGTGGGGGCTTCATGAGGCCAGAAAGTTTTGCCTACGATGGGATTTGTGAACTGCTCCAAAACTGAAGGTTACCTTCTGCACGACAGTCGAGTCCTATTGAATGGTTCCAAGAGGCCCCATATGGAAAGACTCGAGAGCAGGTGTCTAAGCATGGATGCCTGGGAACGCCACCTCATATTCCCACTCTTTAGTCAGGACAAGGCAGGCTCAATCTGCGGGCTCCTGGGTGAGCTACCCAGAGGGGAGAGTTGAAATGGACTCTCCTGAAGATGAGTCCTACTGTGGCTTGGTGGCCTGGGAGACCTTGGAATGTGGAGGTGGCTCAGGGACTCTGCAGGATTCTCCAACATGAGGTGTTTGACACGGCTCCAACAAGGAAACTTCCCATGTGGAGACGAGAGGAGTTCTGTTCCGTGCCTCAGGAAAGCCCCATACCATGTTCTTCGAACCAAAGCCTCTGAGGAGTGACACCTGGAAACCAAAGTAAGAGTTGAGACTACGGCCTAAAGGCCTGTCTGGCTCAACCTTCTATCTCTGTTGTCATCTGTGTGCATGCATTCATGGATGTAGCTGCTCAGCTTGTGTCCGAATGCCCCTGTGAGTCCAGTGAGGCTCCCAGTAGTGGGATGTCCTCGGAGGCCTTGAGGTTTCTCATATTCTGGAGGTGTGTGGCCAAAGGAATGGACACAGTTTCCCAGGAGAGAGCAGGCACGGTCCTGTGGTATGGCTCCAGAGGACCCAGCCTAGAGGCTCTGTTTGCCAGGGCTGTGGGGACAGATGTCTGAAAAAGCAAACTTGGCTCAGCTAGGGGCCAATGTAATGGCAGGCCTGATCTCTAGTCCGTGAGGGGAGATCCTCTGGAAATCAAAGTAGGGCAAGTGGGAGGCAGTCACTCAGGATTTTGTCTCTGGGTGTTGCGTTTACAGTGTCCGGTCAGGGTAGGGGTTGTCTCAGGGGCCGAGGAAGAGCCTTCCTCTCAGGGGATTGTCCAAGCTCCCAAGTGTTTGTGTTCATTCTGTGGGAATGAAGAGTACTGTTTCCTGCCACAGGGGAACCCCCAGGAGAGGGACTCTAGAGCACAGCAGTGGGTTCCCTCAACTGGAATACACACCATCTAGTTAGTCCTGGGTGCCTATGGGCATGGCAAGCCACATATGCGGGCTCTTGGTCCAGTCACTGAGAGGCGTTACTTGAATAAGGTACTCACGCTGAGGGTCACAATGTGTGTTTGTGCCCAAGGCGGCCCTCACGCTTGGGCGTGGCCTCATGGGCCATGCCGTTTTCTCCTACACTGAAGGTTTGACTCACTGCCAGCAGCAAGGTTTCTTGCCAGGGGGAAGGAGGGGTTCTGACTTGTGCATCAGGTTCCCCCCTGTGCAGGGATTGGAGATAAGGTCTAGGTTCCGATGACTGAAAACCCAGGTTGGGAATGGATGGTGGCCTAAGGCAGTGGCGGGTCCAATGTGCTGGGTGTGCAGCCAGCTGTGTCGGTGTCTATTGGAAGGTCTGGGCTCAGCCTATTTGCGACAGAGCATCACTGTTTAAGGTAGCCTATGCAATTGGGGTGTTGCCGAGGGCCAAGCAGTTTGATCCTCATTTGGGGTTTCTGGGCAGCGCCATAGACAATGTTTTTCTCTTGGGAGGCAGGCACAGTGCTTCATTGTGGCCCCAGAATTCCCAGTAGGGAGGGTTTGTGGGCCAGGAGTGTGAGGACGGAAGTCTGAAAACACAAGCTAGTGTGAGGATTGGAACCAAGGGCAGAGCAGGCCCACTCTGCAGAGGCTGAATCAAAATCTCCTGCATCTGAAGTCAGGCTGAGGATCAGACGTTGGCTGAGGCTGCAGTATGTGTCCATGATGGCACCTTCATGAAGTGGGGGCCTCATGAGGCCAAGGAAGTTTTCCCACGCTGAGTTTGGAGGTTGCCCCAAACCACAAGGTTTCCTTCTGCGGGACATTCGAGTCCTGTTGCATGGCTCCAGGACATACCATACGGAAGGACTGGAGAGCAGGGTTCGAAGGATGGATCCCTGTACAGCATGCCTCGCATTCCCATTGGCTATTAGCGACAAGATATGTTTGATCTGCTGCCTCTGGAACACGCGACCCAGGGGGCTGAGTTGAAATGGCCTCTCCTGAGGATGCGTCATAATGTGCGTTTGGGTCCATGGAGACCTTGGAATGTGCTGGTTGTTCAGTGGCCCTGCGGAACTCTCCTACCTGAAGTGTTTGATACATCCCAGTAAGAAAGCTGCCCATGTGGAGATGAGAGAGGTTTGGTTTGGTGCCTCAGAAAAGCCCCATGTGCTGGTCTATGAAAACAGTCCTCTGAGAACGGAAACATGGAAACCAAAGCTAAGGTTCAGATTAGGGCCTGGGGGACTGTCCATTTCAACCTTCTGTCTCTGGGGACACTGTCTGAGAGTCTAAGTGGAGATAGTTGCTCCGCTGGTGTCAGAGAGCCCCTCTTAGTCCAGGGGGGCCTACACTATTGATGGCCTCAGGGGCCTTGGAGCTTTTCCCTAACCTGTAGTGTTGTGGTCAATGGACTGGGCACACTTTCCTTGGAGAGGGCAGGCACAATCTTTCGCTGTGGCCCTAGAGGCCCTAGCCTGGAGGTGTGTGGGTCCAGGCTGTGGGCACAGAAGTCTGAATACACAAACTCAGCTTATGAGTGGCGCCTAGGGTATGGCAGGCCGGATGTACAGCCCGAGAGGGAGCTCCTGGGCCTCTGAAACAAGGGCGAGTGGGAGGCGTTCCTTCAGGCTTTTGTCTCTGGATGTTGTGTCCGGGATAGCCGTGGATTGGAGCGGTGGCCTCAGGTACTGTGGACGAGTATCCCTCTCTGGGGATTTGTCCCAGCTCCCAAGAGTTTGGGGTCATTTTGTGGGAAGGGTGGAGTCGTGTTGTCTGGCTCATGGGTCTCTCCAAGAAAGGGATTCCAGAGCAGAGCTCCAGGTACGGGCGGGCGACTGGAAAATTCAAACCGTGGTGAGGATTGGGTGCATAGGGGCTTGGCAAGCCCCATATGTGGGCTCTTGGTCCAGGCCCTGACAGGCCTTTCTTTGACATGGGGCTCATGCTGAGGATCACAGTGTGAATTTGTGCCCAAGCAGCACTCAAGTTTGGGCGTGGCATCAGGGGCCATGAAGGTTTCTCCCACCCTGAAGGTGTGACTCCATGCCAAGAGCAAGCTTGACAGCCATGGGGAAGGGGGAGTTCTGTTTTGTGCTTGCTATACCCAGCTGTGTGGAGAATTGATATAATGTCTAGGTTCAGATATCTGAAAACCAAGGTTAGGATGAGGTGACGGCATAAGACCATGGCGTGTCCGAAGTGCTGGGTGTGCGGCCAGCTGTCTCCTTGTCTGTCTGGACGTCTGGCTTCAGGCTGTGTCAGGCAGAGCATGAGTGCCCAGAGCAGCCTATCCAGTTCGGGTACCGTCGAGGCCCGAGCAGGTTGATCCTCATCTGGGTTTTCTGGAGAGCCCCACAGGGAAACGTTTTTCTTCCGTTGGGTAGACACTGGGCTGGGTTTTGGTTCCGGAGTTCCTAGTCCGGAGGGCTTGTTTGCCAGGAGTGTGAGGAAGGAAGTCTGAAAACACAAGCTAGCGTGAGGTTTGGGACCGAGGTCACGGCATGTCCACTCTGCAGAGGCTGAATCGGGATCTCCTGCACTGAGGTCATGTCAACTATGAGACGTGCCTCAGGCTAGAGTTCTTGTCCAGCATGGCCTCTTCCTGAAGGGTGTGGGGGCTTCATGAGGCCAGAAAGTTTTGCCTACGATGGGATTTGTGAACTGCTCCAAAACTGAAGGTTACCTTCTGCACGACAGTCGAGTCCTATTGGATGGTTCCAAGAGGCCCCATATGGAAAGACTCGAGAGCAGGTGTCTAAGCATGGATGCCTGGGAACGCCACCTCCTATTCCCACTCTTTAGTCAGGACAAGGCAGGCTCAATCTGCGGGCTCCTGGGTGAGCTCCCCAGAGGGGAGAGTTGAAATGGACTCTCCTGAAGATGAGTCCTACTGTGGCTTGGTGGCCTGGGAGACCTTGGAATGTGGAGGTGGCTCAGGGACTCTGCAGGATTCTCCAACATGAGGTGTTTGACACGGCTCCAACAAGGAAACTTCCCATGTGGAGACGAGAGGAGTTCTGTTCCGTGCCTCAGGAAAGCCCCATACCCTGTTCTTCGAACCAAAGCCTCTGAGGAGTGACACCTGGAAACCAAAGTAAGAGTTGAGACTACGGCCTAAAGGCCTGTCCGGCTCAACCTTCTATCTCTGTTGTCATCTGTGTGCATGCATTCATGGATGTAGCTGCTCAGCTTGTGTCCGAATGCCCCTGTGAGTCCAGTGAGGCTCCCAGTAGTGGGATGTCCTCGGAGGCCTTGAGGTTTCTCATATTCTGGAGGTGTGTGGCCAAAGGAATGGACACAGTTTCCCAGGAGAGAGCAGGCACGGTCCTGTGGTATGGCTCCAGAGGACCCAGCCTAGAGGCTCTGTTTGCCAGGGCTGTGGGGACAGATGTCTGAAAAAGCAAACTTGGCTCAGCTAGGGGCCAATGTAATGGCAGGCCTGATCTCTAGTCCGTGAGGGGAGATCCTCTGGAAATCAAAGTAGGGCAAGTGGGAGGCAGTCACTCAGGATTTGTCTCTGGGTGTTGCGTTTACAGTGTCCGGTCAGGGTAGGGGTTGTCTCAGAGGCCGAGGAAGAGCCTTCCTCTCAGGGGATTGTCCAAGCTCCCAAGTGTTTGTGTTCATTCTGTGGGAATGAAGAGTACTGTTTCCTGCCACAGGGGAACCCCCAGGAGAGGGACTCTAGAGCACAGCAGTGGGTTCCCTCAACTGGAATACACACCATCTAGTTAGTCCTGGGTGCCTATGGGCATGGCAAGCCACATATGCGGGCTCTTGGTCCAGTCACTGAGAGGCGTTACTTGAATAAGGTACTCACGCTGAGGGACACAATGTGTGTTTGTGCCCAAGGCGGCCCTCACGCTTGGGCGTGGCCTCATGGGCCATGCCGTTTTCTCCTACACTGAAGGTTTGACTCACTGCCAGCAGCAAGGTTTCTTGCCAGGGGGAAGGAGGGGTTCTGACTTGTGCATCAGGTTCCCCCCTGTGCAGGGATTAGAGATAAGGTCTAGGTTCCGATGACTGAAAACCCAGGTTGGGAATGGATGGTGGCCTAAGGCAGTGGCGTGTCCAATGTGCTGGGTGTGCAGCCAGCTGTGTCGGTGTCTGTTGGAAGGTCTGGGCTCAGGCTATTTGCGACAGAGCATCACTGTTTAAGGTAGCCTATGCAATTGGGGTGTTGCCGAGGGCCAAGCAGTTTGATCCTCATTTGGGGTTTCTGGGCAGCGCCATAGACAATGTTTTTCTCTTGGGAGGCAGGCACAGTGCTTCATTGTGGCCCCAGAATTCCCAGTAGGGAGGGTTTGTGGGCCAGGAGTGTGAGGACGGAAGTCTGAAAACACAAGCTAGTGTGAGGATTGGAACCAAGGGCAGAGCAGGCCCACTCTGCAGAGGCTGAATCAAAATCTCCTGCATCTGAAGTCAGGCTGAGGATCAGACGTTGGCTGAGGCTGCAGTATGTGTCCATGATGGCACCTTCATGAAGTGGGGGCCTCATGAGGCCAAGGAAGTTTTCCCACGCTGAGTTTGGAGGTTGCCCCAAACCACAAGGTTTCCTTCTGCGGGACATTCGAGTCCTGTTGCATGGCTCCAGGACATACCATATGGAAGGACTGGAGAGCAGGGTTCGAAGGATGGATCCCTGTACAGCATGCCTCGCATTCCCATTGGCTATTAGCGACAAGATATGTTTGATCTGCTGCCTCTGGGACACGCGACCCAGGGGGCTGAGTTGAAATGGCCTCTCCTGAGGATGTGTCATAATGTGCGTTTGGGTCCATGGAGACCTTGGAATGTGCTGGTTGTTCAGTGGCCCTGCGGAACTCTCCTACCTGAAGTGTTTGATACATCCCAGTAAGAAAGCTGCCCATGTGGAGATGAGAGAGGTTTGGTTTGGTGCCTCAGAAAAGCCCCATGTGCTGGTCTACGAAAACAGTCCTCTGAGAACGGAAACATGGAAACCAAAGCTAAGGTTCAGATTAGGGCCTGGGGGCCTGTCCATTTCAACCTTCTGTCTCTGGGGACACTGTCTGAGAGTCTAAGTGGAGATAGTTGCTCCGCTGGTGTCAGAGAGCCCCTCTTAGTCCAGGGGGGCCTACACTATTGATGGCCTCAGAAGCCTTGGAGCTTTTCCCTAACCTGTAGTGTTGTGGTCAATGGACTGGGCACACTTTCCTTGGAGAAGGCAGGCACAATCTTTCGCTGTGGCCCTAGAGGCCCTAGCCTGGAGGTGTGTGGGTCCAGGCTGTGGGCACAGAAGTCTGAATACACAAACTCAGCTTATGAGTGGCGCCTAGGGTATGGCAGGCCTGATGTACAGCCCGAGAGGGAGCTCCTGGGCCTCTGAAACAAGGGCGAGTGGGAGGCGTTCCTTCAGGCTTTTGTCTCTGGATGTTGTGTCCGGGATAGCCGTGGATTGGAGCGGTGGCCTCAGGTTCTGTGGACGAGTATCCCTCTCTGGGGATTTGTCCCAGCTCCCAAGAGTTTGGGGTCATTTTGTGGGAAGGGTGAAGTCGTGTTGTCTGGCTCATGGGTCTCTCCAAGAAAGGGATTCCAGAGCAGAGCTCCAGGTACGGGCGGGGCGACTGGAAAATTCAAACCGTGGTGAGGATTGGGTGCATAGGGGATTGGCAAGCCCCATATGTGGGCTCTTGGTCCAGGCCCTGACAGGCCTTTCTTTGACATGGGGCTCATGCTGAGGATCACAGTGTGAATTTGTGCCCAAGCAGCACTCAAGTTTGGGCGTGGCATCAGGGGCCATGAAGGTTTCTCCCACCCTGAAGGTGTGACTCCATGCCAAGAGCAAGCTTGACAGCCATGGGGAAGGAGGAGTTCTGTTTTGTGCTTGCTATACCCAGCTGTGTGGAGAATTGATATAATGTCTAGGTTCAGATATCTGAAAACCAAGGTTAGGATGAGGTGACGGCATAAGACCATGGCGTGTCCGAAGTGCTGGGTGTGCGGCCAGCTGTCTCCTTGTCTGTCTGGACGTCTGGCTTCAGGCTGTGTCAGGCAGAGCATGAGTGCCCAGAGCAGCCTATCCATTTCGGGTACCGTCGAGGCCCGAGCAGGTTGATCCTCATCTGGGTTTTCTGGAGAGCCCCACAGGGAAACGTTTTTCTTCCGTTGGGCAGACACTGGGCTGGGTTTTGGTTCTGGAGTTCCTAGTCCGGAGGGCTTGTTTGCCAGGAGTGTGAGGAAGGAAGTCTGAAAACACAAGCTAGCGTGAGGTTTGGGACCGAGGTCACGGCATGCCCACTCTGCAGAGGCTGAATCGGGATCTCCTGCACTGAGGTCATGTCAACTATGAGACGTGCCTCAGGCTAGAGTTCTTGTCCAGCATGGCCTCTTCCTGAAGGGTGTGGGGGCTTCATGAGGCCAGAAAGTTTTGCCTACGATGGGATTTGTGAACTGCTCCAAAACTGAAGGTTACCTTCTGCACGACAGTCGAGTCCTATTGGATGGTTCCAAGAGGCCCCATATGGAAAGACTCGAGAGCAGGTGTCTAAGCATGGATGCCTGGGAACGCCACCTCATATTCCCACTCTTTAGTCAGGACAAGGCAGGCTCAATCTGCGGGCACCTGGGTGAGCTACCCAGAGGGGAGAGTTGAAATGGACTCTCCTGAAGATGAGTCCTACTGTGGCTTGGTGGCCTGGGAGACCTTGGAATGTGGAGGTGGCTCAGGGACTCTGCAGGATTCTCCAACATGAGGTGTTTGACACGGCTCCAACAAGGAAACTTCCCATGTGGAGACGAGAGGAGTTCTGTTCCGTGCCTCAGGAAAGCACCATACCCTGTTCTTCGAACCAAAGCCTCTGAGGAGTGACACCTGGAAACCAAAGTAAGAGTTGAGACTACGGCCTAAAGGCCTGTCCGGCTCAACCTTCTATCTCTGTTGTCATCTGTGTGCATGCATTCATGGATGTAGCTGCTCAGCTTGTGTCCGAATGCCCCTGTGAGTCCAGTGAGGCTCCCAGTAGTGGGATGTCCTCGGAGGCCTTGAGGTTTCTCATATTCTGGAGGTGTGTGGCCAAAGGAATGGACACAGTTTCCCAGGAGAGAGCAGGCACGGTCCTGTGGTATGGCTCCAGAGGACCCAGCCTAGAGGCTCTGTTTGCCAGGGCTGTGGGGACAGATGTCTGAAAAAGCAAACTTGGCTCAGCTAGGGGCCAATGTAATGGCAGGCCTGATCTCTAGTCCGTGAGGGGAGATCCTCTGGAAATCAAAGTAGGGCAAGTGGGAGGCAGTCACTCAGGATTTTGTCTCTGGGTGTTGCGTTTACAGTGTCCGGTCAGGGTAGGGGTTGTCTCAGAGGCCGAGGAAGAGCCTTCCTCTCAGGGGATTGTCCAAGCTCCCAAGTGTTTGTGTTCATTCTGTGGGAATGAAGAGTACTGTTTCCTGCCACAGGGGAACCCCCAGGAGAGGGACTCTAGAGCACAGCAGTGGGTTCCCTCAACTGGAATACACACCATCTAGTTAGTCCTGGGTGCCTATGGGCATGGCAAGCCACATATGCGGGCTCTTGGTCCAGTCACTGAGAGGCGTTACTTGAATAAGGTACTCAAGCTGAGGGACACAATGTGTGTTTGAGCCCAAGGCGGCCCTCACGCTTGGGCGTGGCCTCATGGGCCATGCCGTTTTCTCCTACACTGAAGGTTTGACTCACTGCCAGCAGCAAGGTTTCTTGCCAGGGGGAAGGAGGGGTTCTGACTTGTGCATCAGGTTCCCCCCTGTGCAGGGATTGGAGATAAGGTCTAGGTTCCGATGACTGAAAACCCAGGTTGGGAATGGATGGTGGCCTAAGGCAGTGGCGGGTCCAATGTGCTGGGTGTGCAGCCAGCTGTGTCGGTGTCTGTTGGAAGGTCTGGGCTCAGGCTATTTGCGACAGAGCATCACTGTTTAAGGTAGCCTATGCAATTGGGGTGTTGCCGAGGGCCAAGCAGTTTGATCCTCATTTGGGGTTTCTGGGCAGCGCCATAGACAATGTTTTTCTCTTGGGAGGCAGGCACAGTGCTTCATTGTGGCCCCAGAATTCCCAGTAGGGAGGGTTTGTGGGCCAGGAGTGTGAGGACGGAAGTCTGAAAACACAAGCTAGTGTGAGGATTGGAACCAAGGGCAGAGCAGGCCCACTCTGCAGAGGCTGAATCAAAATCTCCTGCATCTGAAGTCAGGCTGAGGATCAGACGTTGGCTGAGGCTGCAGTATGTGTCCATGATGGCACCTTCATGAAGTGGGGGCCTCATGAGGCCAAGGAAGTTTTCCCACGCTGAGTTTGGAGGTTGCCCCAAACCACAAGGTTTCCTTCTGCGGGACATTCGAGTCCTTTTGCATGGCTCCAGGACATACCATATGGAAGGACTGGAGAGCAGGGTTCGAAGGATGGATCCCTGTACAGCATGCCTCGCATTCCCATTGGCTATTAGCGACAAGATATGTTTGATCTGCTGCCTCTGGAACACGCGACCCAGGGGGCTGAGTTGAAATGGCCTCTCCTGAGGATGCGTCATAATGTGCGTTTGGGTCCATGGAGACCTTGGAATGTGCTGGTTGTTCAGTGGCCCTGCGGAACTCTCCTACCTGAAGTGTTTGATACATCCCAGTAAGAAAGCTGCCCATGTGGAGATGAGAGAGGTTTGGTTTGGTGCCTCAGAAAAGCCCCATGTGCTGGTCTACGAAAACAGTCCTCTGAGAACGGAAACATGGAAACCAAAGCTAAGGTTCAGATTAGGGCCTGGGGGCCTGTCCATTTCAACCTTCTGTCTCTGGGGACACTGTCTGAGAGTCTAAGTGGAGATAGTTGCTCCGCTGGTGTCAGAGAGCCCCTCTTAGTCCAGGGGGGCCTACACTATTGATGGCCTCAGAGGCCTTGGAGCTTTTCCCTAACCTGTAGTGTTGTGGTCAATGGACTGGGCACACTTTCCTTGGAGAAGGCAGGCACAATCTTTCGCTGTGGCCCTAGAGGCCCTAGCCTGGAGGTGTGTGGGTCCAGGCTGTGGGCACAGAAGTCTGAATACACAAACTCAGCTTATGAGTGGCGCCTAGGGTATGGCAGGCCGGATGTACAGCCCGAGAGGGAGCTCCTGGGCCTCTGAAACAAGGGCGAGTGGGAGGCGTTCCTTCAGGCTTTTGTCTCTGGATGTTGTGTCCGGGATAGCCGTGGATTGGAGCGGTGGCCTCAGGTACTGTGGACGAGTATCCCTCTCTGGGGATTTGTCCCAGCTCCCAAGAGTTTGGGGTCATTTTGTGGGAAGGGTGGAGTCGTGTTGTCTGGCTCATGGGTCTCTCCAAGAAAGGGATTCCAGAGCAGAGCTCCAGGTACGGGCGGGGCGACTGGAAAATTCAAACCGTGGTGAGGATTGGGTGCATAGGGGCTTGGCAAGCCCCATATGTGGGCTCTTGGTCCAGGCCCTGACAGGCCTTTCTTTGACATGGGGCTCATGCTGAGGATCACAGTGTGAATTTGTGCCCAAGCAGCACTCAAGTTTGGGCGTGGCATCAGGGGCCATGAAGGTTTCTCCCACCCTGAAGGTGTGACTCCATGCCAAGAGCAAGCTTGACAGCCATGGGGAAGGAGGAGTTCTGTTTTGTGCTTGCTATACCCAGCTGTGTGGAGAATTGATATAATGTCTAGGTTCAGATATCTGAAAACCAAGGTTAGGATGAGGTGACGGCATAAGACCATGGCGTGTCCGAAGTGCTGGGTGTGCGGCCAGCTGTCTCCTTGTCTGTCTGGACGTCTGGCTTCAGGCTGTGTCAGGCAGAGCATGAGTGCCCAGAGCAGCCTATCCAGTTCGGGTACCGTCGAGGCCCGAGCAGGTTGATCCTCATCTGGGTTTTCTGGAGAGCCCCACAGGGAAACGTTTTTCTTCCGTTGGGCAGACACTGGGCTGGGTTTTGGTTCTGGAGTTCCTAGTCCGGAGGGCTTGTTTGCCAGGAGTGTGAGGAAGGAAGTCTGAAAACACAAGCTAGCGTGAGGTTTGGGACCGAGGTCACGGCATGCCCACTCTGCAGAGGCTGAATCGGGATCTCCTGCACTGAGGTCATGTCAACTATGAGACGTGCCTCAGGCTAGAGTTCTTGTCCAGCATGGCCTCTTCCTGAAGGGTGTGGGGGCTTCATGAGGCCAGAAAGTTTTGCCTACGATGGGATTTGTGAACTGCTCCAAAACTGAAGGTTACCTTCTGCACGACAGTCGAGTCCTATTGGATGGTTCCAAGAGGCCCCATATGGAAAGACTCGAAAGCAGGTGTCTAAGCATGGATGCCTGGGAACGCCACCTCATATTCCCACTCTTTAGTCAGGACAAGGCAGGCTCAATCTGCGGGCTCCTGGGTGAGCTACCCAGAGGGGAGAGTTGAAATGGACTCTCCTGAAGATGAGTCCTACTGTGGCTTGGTGGCCTTGGAGACCTTGGAATGTGGAGGTGGCTCAGGGACTCTGCAGGATTCTCCAACATGAGGTGTTTGACACGGCTCCAACAAGGAAACTTCCCATGTGGAGACGAGAGGAGTTCTGTTCCGTGCCTCAGGAAAGCCCCATACCCTGTTCTTCGAACCAAAGCCTCTGAGGAGTGACACCTGGAAACCAAAGTAAGAGTTGAGACTACGGCCTAAAGGCCTGTCCGGCTCAACCTTCTATCTCTGTTGTCATCTGTGTGCATGCATTCATGGATGTAGCTGCTCAGCTTGTGTCCGAATGCCCCTGTGAGTCCAGTGAGGCTCCCAGTAGTGGGATGTCCTCGGAGGCCTTGAGGTTTCTCATATTCTGGAGGTGTGTGGCCAAAGGAATGGACACAGTTTCCCAGGAGAGAGCAGGCACGGTCCTGTGGTATGGCTCCAGAGGACCCAGCCTAGAGGCTCTGTTTGCCAGGGCTGTGGGGACAGATGTCTGAAAAAGCAAACTTGGCTCAGCTAGGGGCCAATGTAATGGCAGGCCTGATCTCTAGTCCGTGAGGGGAGATCCTCTGGAAATCAAAGTAGGGCAAGTGGGAGGCAGTCACTCAGGATTTTGTCTCTGGGTGTTGCGTTTACAGTGTCCGGTCAGGGTAGGGGTTGTCTCAGGGGCCGAGGAAGAGCCTTCCTCTCAGGGGATTGTCCAAGCTCCCAAGTGTTTGTGTTCATTCTGTGGGAATGAAGAGTACTGTTTCCTGCCACAGGGGAACCCCCAGGAGAGGGACTCTAGAGCACAGCAGTGGGTTCCCTCAACTGGAATACACACCATCTAGTTAGTCCTGGGTGCCTATGGGCATGGCAAGCCACATATGCGGGCTCTTGGTCCAGTCACTGAGAGGCGTTACTTGAATAAGGTACTCACGCTGAGGGTCACAATGTGTGTTTGTGCCCAAGGCGGCCCTCACGCTTGGGCGTGGCCTCATGGGCCATGCCGTTTTCTCCTACACTGAAGGTTTGACTCACTGCCAGCAGCAAGGTTTGTTGCCAGGGGGAAGGAGGGGCTCTGACTTGTGCATCAGGTTCCCCCCTGTGCAGGGATTGGAGATAAGGTCTAGGTTCCGATGACTGAAAACCCAGGTTGGGAATGGATGGTGGCCTAAGGCAGTGGCGGGTCCAATGTGCTGGGTGTGCAGCCAGCTGTGTCGGTGTCTGTTGGAAGGTCTGGGCTCAGGCTATTTGCGACAGAGCATCACTGTTTAAGGTAGCCTATGCAATTGGGGTGTTGCCGAGGGCCAAGCAGTTTGATCCTCATTTGGGGTTTCTGGGCAGCGCCATAGACAATGTTTTTCTCTTGGGAGGCAGGCACAGTGCTTCATTGTGGCCCCAGAATTCCCAGTAGGGAGGGTTTGTGGGCCAGGAGTGTGAGGACGGAAGTCTGAAAACACAAGCTAGTGTGAGGATTGGAACCAAGGGCAGAGCAGGCCCACTCTGCAGAGGCTGAATCAAAATCTCCTGCATCTGAAGTCAGGCTGAGGATCAGACGTTGGCTGAGGCTGGAGTATGTGTCCATGATGGCACCTTCATGAAGTGGGGGCCTCATGAGGCCAAGGAAGTTTTCCCACGCTGAGTTTGGAGGTTGCCCCAAACCACAAGGTTTCCTTCTGCGGGACATTCGAGTCCTGTTGCATGGCTCCAGGACATACCATATGGAAGGACTGGAGAGCAGGGTTCGAAGGATGGATCCCTGTACAGCATGCCTCGCATTCCCATTGGCTATTAGCGACAAGATATGTTTGATCTGCTGCCTCTGGAACACGCGACCCAGGGGGGTTAGTTGAAATGGCCTCTCCTGAGGATGCGTCATAATGTGCGTTTGGGTCCATGGAGACCTTGGAATGTGCTGGTTGTTCAGTGGCCCTGCGGAACTCTCCTACCTGAAGTGTTTGATACATCCCAGTAAGAAAGCTGCCCATGTGGAGATGAGAGAGGTTTGGTTTGGTGCCTCAGAAAAGCCCCATGTGCTGGTCTACGAAAACAGTCCTCTGAGAACGGAAACATGGAAACCAAAGCTAAGGTTCAGATTAGGGCCTGGGGGCCTGTCCATTTCAACCTTCTGTCTCTGGGGACACTGTCTGAGGGTCTAAGTGGAGATAGTTGCTCCGCTGGTGTCAGAGAGCCCCTCTTAGTCCAGGGGGGCCTACACTATTGATGGCCTCAGGGGCCTTGGAGCTTTTCCCTAACCTGTAGTGTTGTGGTCAATGGACTGGGCACACTTTCCTTGGAGAGGGCAGGCACAATCTTTTGCTGTGGCCCTAGAGGCCCTAGCCTGGAGGTGTGTGGGTCCAGGCTGTGGGCACAGAAGTCTGAATACACAAACTCAGCTTATGAGTGGCGCCTAGGGTATGGCAGGCCGGATGTACAGCCCGAGAGGGAGCTCCTGGGCCTCTGAAACAAGGGCGAGTGGGAGGCGTTCCTTCAGGCTTTTGTCTCTGGATGTTGTGTCCGGGATAGCCGTGGATTGGAGCGGTGGCCTCAGGTACTGTGGACGAGTATCCCTCTCTGGGGATTTGTCCCAGCTCCCAAGAGTTTGGGGTCATTTTGTGGGAAGGGTGGAGTCGTGTTGTCTGGCTCATGGGTCTCTCCAAGAAAGGGATTCCAGAGCAGAGCTCCAGGTACGGGCGGGGCGACTGGAAAATTCAAACCGTGGTGAGGATTGGGTGCATAGGGGCTTGGCAAGCCCCATATGTGGGCTCTTGGTCCAGGCCCTGACAGGCCTTTCTTTGACATGGGGCTCATGCTGAGGATCACAGTGTGAATTTGTGCCCAAGCAGCACTCAAGTTTGGGCGTGGCATCAGGGGCCATGAAGGTTTCTCCCACCCTGAAGGTGTGACTCCATGCCAAGAGCAAGCTTGACAGCCATGGGGAAGGAGGAGTTCTGTTTTGTGCTTGCTATACCCAGCTGTGTGGAGAATTGATATAATGTCTAGGTTCAGATATCTGAAAACCAAGGTTAGGATGAGGTGACGGCATAAGACCATGGCGTGTCCGAAGTGCTGGGTGTGCGGCCAGCTGTCTCCTTGTCTGTCTGGACGTCTGGCTTCAGGCTGTGTCAGGCAGAGCATGAGTGCCCAGAGCAGCCTATCCAGTTCGGGTACCGTCGAGGCCCGAGCAGGTTGATCCTCATCTGGGTTTTCTGGAGAGCCCCACAGGGAAACGTTTTTCTTTCGTTGGGCAGACACTGGGTTGGGTTTTGGTTCTGGAGTTCCTAGTCCGGAGGGCTTGTTTGCCAGGAGTGTGAGGAAGGAAGTCTGAAAACACAAGCTAGCGTGAGGTTTGGGACCGAGGTCACGGCAGGCCCACTCGGCAGAGGCTGAATCGGGATCTCCTGCACTGAGGTCATGTCAACTATGAGACGTGCCTCAGGCTAGAGTTCTTGTCCAGCATGGCCTCTTCCTGAAGGGTGTGGGGGCTTCATGAGGCCAGAAAGTTTTGCCTACGATGGGATTTGTGAACTGCTCCAAAACTGAAGGTTACCTTCTGCACGACAGTCGAGTCCTATTGGATGGTTCCAAGAGGCCCCATATGGAAAGACTCGAGAGCAGGTGTCTAAGCATGGATGCCTGGGAACGCCACCTCATATTCCCACTCTTTAGTCTGGACAAGGCAGGCTCAATCTGCGGGCTCCTGGGTGAGCTACTCAGAGGGGGAGTTGAAATGGACTCTCCTGAAGATGAGTCCTACTGTGGCTTGGTGGCCTGGGAGACCTTGGAATGTGGAGGTGGCTCAGGGACTCTGCAGGATTCTCCAACATGAGGTGTTTGACACGGCTCCAACAAGGAAACTTCCCATGTGGAGACGAGAGGAGTTCTGTTCCGTGCCTCAGGAAAGCCCCATACCCTGTTCTTCGAACCAAAGCCTCTGAGGAGTGACACCTGGAAACCAAAGTAAGAGTTGAGACTACGGCCTAAAGGCCTGTCCGGCTCAACCTTCTATCTCTGTTGTCATCTGTGTGCATGCATTCATGGATGTAGCTGCTCAGCTTGTGTCCGATTGCCCCTGTGAGTCCAGTGAGGCTCCCAGTAGTGGGATGTCCTCGGAGGCCTTGAGGTTTCTCATATTCTGGAGGTGTGTGGCCAAAGGAATGGACACAGTTTCCCAGGAGAGAGCAGGCACGGTCCTGTGGTATGGCTCCAGAGGACCCAGCCTAGAGGCTGTGTTTGCCAGGGCTGTGGGGACAGATGTCTGAAAAAGCAAACTTGGCTCAGCTAGGGGCCAATGTAATGGCAGGCCTGATCTCTAGTCCGTGAGGGGAGATCCTCTGGAAATCAAAGTAGGGCAAGTGGGAGGCAGTCACTCAGGATTTTGTCTCTGGGTGTTGCGTTTACAGTGTCCGGTCAGGGTAGGGGTTGTCTCAGGGGCCGAGGAAGAGCCTTCCTCTCAGGGGATTGTCCAAGCTCCCAAGTGTTTGTGTTCATTCTGTGGGAATGAAGAGTACTGTTTCCTGCCACAGGGGAACCCCCAGGAGAGGGACTCTAGAGCACAGCAGTGGGTTCCCTCAACTGGAATACACACCATCTAGTTAGTCCTGGGTGCCTATGGGCATGGCAAGCCACATATGCGGGCTCTTGGTCCAGTCACTGAGAGGCGTTACTTGAATAAGGTACTCACGCTGAGGGACACAATGTGTGTTTGTGCCCAAGGCGGCCCTCACGCTTGGGCGTGGCCTCATGGGCCATGCCGTTTTCTCCTACACTGAATGTTTGACTCACTGCCAGCAGCAAGGTTTCTTGCCAGGGGGAAGGAGGGGTTCTGACTTGTGCATCAGGTTCCCCCCTGTGCAGGGATTGGAGATAAGGTCTAGGTTCCGATGACTCAAAACCCAGGTTGGGAATGGATGGTGGCCTAAGGCAGTGGCGTGTCCAATGTGCTGGGTGTGCAGCCAGCTGTGTCGGTGTCTGTTGGAAGGTCTGGGCTCAGGCTATTTGCGACAGAGCATCACTGTTTAAGGTAGCCTATGCAATTGGGGTGTTGCCGAGGGCCAAGCAGTTTGATCCTCATTTGGGGTTTCTGGGCAGCGCCATAGACAATGTTTTTCTCTTGGGAGGCAGGCACAGTGCTTCATTGTGGCCCCAGAATTCCCAGTAGGGAGGGTTTGTGGGCCAGGAGTGTGAGGACGGAAGTCTGAAAACACAAGCTAGTGTGAGGATTGGAACCAAGGGCAGAGCAGGCCCACTCTGCAGAGGCTGAATCAAAATCTCCTGCATCTGAAGTCAGGCTGAGGATCAGACGTTGGCTGAGGCTGGAGTATGTGTCCATGATGGCACCTTCATGAAGTGGGGGCCTCATGAGGCCAAGGAAGTTTTCCCACGCTGAGTTTGGAGGTTGCCCCAAACCACAAGGTTTCCTTCTGCGGGACATTCGAGTCCTGTTGCATGGCTCCAGGACATACCATATGGAAGGACTGGAGAGCAGGGTTCGAAGGATGGATCCCTGTACAGCATGCCTCGCATTCCCATTGGCTATTAGCGACAAGATATGTTTGATCTGCTGCCTCTGGAACACGCGACCCAGGGGGCTGAGTTGAAATGGCCTCTCCTGAGGATGCGTCATAATGTGCGTTTGGGTCCATGGAGACCTTGGAATGTGCTGGTTGTTCAGTGGCCCTGCGGAACTCTCCTACCTGAAGTGTTTGATACATCCCAGTAAGAAAGCTGCCCATGTGGAGATGAGAGCTGTTTGGTTTGGTGCCTCAGAAAAGCCCCATGTGCTGGTCTACGAAAACAGTCCTCTGAGAACGGAAACATGGAAACCAAAGCTAAGGTTCAGATTAGGGCCTGGGGGCCTGTCCATTTCAACCTTCTGTCTCTGGGGACACTGTCTGAGAGTCTAAGTGGAGATAGTTGCTCCGCTGGTGTCAGAGAGCCCCTCTTAGTCCAGGGGGGCCTACACTATTGATGGCCTCAGAGGCCTTGGAGCTTTTCCCTAACCTGTAGTGTTGTGGTCAATGGACTGGGCACACTTTCCTTGGAGAAGGCAGGCACAATCTTTCGCTGTGGCCCTAGAGGCCCTAGCCTGGAGGTGTGTGGGTCCAGGCTGTGGGCACAGAAGTCTGAATACACAAACTCAGCTTATGAGTGGCGCCTAGGGTATGGCAGGCCGGATGTACAGCCCGAGAGGGAGCTCCTGGGCCTCTGAAACAAGGGCGAGTGGGAGGCGTTCCTTCAGGCTTTTGTCTCTGGATGTTGTGTCCGGGATAGCCGTGGATTGGAGCGGTGGCCTCAGGTTCTGTGGACGAGTATCCCTCTCTGGGGATTTGTCCCAGCTCCCAAGAGTTTGGGGTCATTTTGTGGGAAGGGTGGAGTCGTGTTGTCTGGCTCATGGGTCTCTCCAAGAAAGGGATTCCAGAGCAGAGCTCCAGGTACGGGCGGGGCGACTGGAAAATTCAAACCGTGGTGAGGATTGGGTGCATAGGGGCTTGGCAAGCCCCATATGTGGGCTCTTGGTCCAGGCCCTGACAGGCCTTTCTTTGACATGGGGCTCATGCTGAGGATCACAGTGTGAATTTGTGCCCAAGCAGCACTCAAGTTTGGGCGTGGCATCAGGGGCCATGAAGGTTTCTCCCACCCTGAAGGTGTGACTCCATGCCAAGAGCAAGCTTGACAGCCATGGGGAAGGAGGAGTTCTGTTTTGTGCTTGCTATACCCAGCTGTGTGGAGAATTGATATAATGTCTAGGTTCAGATATCTGAAAACCAAGGTTAGGATGAGGTGACGGCATAAGACCATAGCGTGTCCGAAGTGCTGGGTGTGCGGCCAGCTGTCTCCTTGTCTGTCTGGACGTCTGGCTTCAGGCTGTGTCAGGCAGAGCATGAGTGCCCAGAGCAGCCTATCCAGTTCGGGTACCGTCGAGGCCCGAGCAGGTTGATCCTCATCTGGGTTTTCTGGAGAGCCCCACAGGGAAACGTTTTTCTTCCGTTGGGCAGACACTGGGCTGGGTTTTGGTTCCGGAGTTCCTTGTCCGGAGGGCTTGTTTGCCAGGAGTGTGAGGAAGGAAGTCTGAAAACACAAGCTAGCGTGTGGTTTGGGACCGAGGTCACGGCATGCTCACTCTGCAGAGGCTGAATCGGGATCTCCTGCACTGAGGTCATGTCAACTATGAGACGTGCCTCAGGCTAGAGTTCTTGTCCAGCATGGCCTCTTCCTGAAGGGTGTGGGGGCTTCATGAGGCCAGAAAGTTTTGCCTACGATGGGATTTGTGAACTGCTCCAAAACTGAAGGTTACCTTCTGCACGACAGTCGAGTCCTATTGGATGGTTCCAAGAGGCCCCATATGGAAAGACTCGAGAGCAGGTGTCTAAGCATGGATGCCTGGGAACGCCACCTCATATTCCCACTCTTTAGTCAGGACAAGGCAGGCTCAATCTGCGGGCTCCTGGGTGAGCTACCCAGAGGGGAGAGTTGAAATGGACTCTCCTGAAGATGAGTCCTACTGTGGCTTGGTGGCCTGGGAGACCTTGGAATGTGGAGGTGGCTCAGGGACTCTGCAGGATTCTCCAACATGAGGTGTTTGACACGGCTCCAACAAGGAAACTTCCCATGTGGAGACGAGAGGAGTTCTGTTCCGTGCCTCAGGAAAGCCCCATACCCTGTTCTTCGAACCAAAGCCTCTGAGGAGTGACACCTGGAAACCAAAGTAAGAGTTGAGACTACGGCCTAAAGGCCTGTCCGGCTCAACCTTCTATCTCTGTTGTCATCTGTGTGCATGCATTCATGGATGTAGCTGCTCAGCTTGTGTCCGAATGCCCCTGTGAGTCCAGTGAGGCTCCCAGTAGTGGGATGTCCTCGGAGGCCTTGAGGTTTCTCATATTCTGGAGGTGTGTGGCCAAAGGAATGGACACAGTTTGCCAGGAGAGAGCAGGCACGGTCCTGTGGTATGGCTCGAGAGGACCCAGCCTAGAGGCTCTGTTTGCCAGGGCTGTGGGGACAGATGTCTGAAAAAGCAAACTTGGCTCAGCTAGGGGCCAATGTAATGGCAGGCCTGATCTCTAGTCCGTGAGGGGAGATCCTCTGGAAATCAAAGTAGGGCAAGTGGGAGGCAGTCACTCAGGATTTTGTCTCTGGGTGTTGCGTTTACAGTGTCCGGTCAGGGTAGGGGTTGTCTCAGAGGCCGAGGAAGAGCCTTCCTCTCAGGGGATTGTCCAAGCTCCCAAGTGTTTGTGTTCATTCTGTGGGAATGAAGAGTACTGTTTCCTGCCACAGGGGAACCCCCAGGAGAGGGACTCTAGAGCACAGCAGTGGGTTCCCTCAACTGGAATACACACCATCTAGTTAGTCCTGGGTGCCTATGGGCATGGCAAGCCACATATGCGGGCTCTTGGTCCAGTCACTGAGAGGCGTTACTTGAATAAGGTACTCACGCTGAGGGACACAATGTGTGTTTGTGCCCAAGGCGGCCCTCACGCTTGGGCGTGGCCTCATGGGCCATGCCGTTTTCTCCTACACTGAAGGTTTGACTCACTGCCAGCAGCAAGGTTTCTTGCCAGGGGGAAGGAGGGGTTCTGACTTGTGCATCAGGTTCCCCCCTGTGCAGGGATTGGAGATAAGGTCTAGGTTCCGATGACTGAAAACCCAGGTTGGGAATGGATGGTGGCCTAAGGCAGTGGCGTGTCCAATGTGCTGGGTGTGCAGCCAGCTGTGTCGGTGTCTGTTGGAAGGTCTGGGCTCAGGCTATTTGCGACAGAGCATCACTGTTTAAGGTAGCCTATGCAATTGGGGTGTTGCCGAGGGCCAAGCAGTTTGATCCTCATTTGGGGTTTCTGGGCAGCGCCATAGACAATGTTTTTCTCTTGGGAGGCAGGCACAGTGCTTCATTGTGGCCCCAGAATTCCCAGTAGGGAGGGTTTGTGGGCCAGGAGTGTGAGGACGGAAGTCTGAAAACACAAGCTAGTGTGAGGATTGGAACCAAGGGCAGAGCAGGCCCACTCTGCAGAGGCTGAATCAAAATCTCCTGCATCTGAAGTCAGGCTGAGGATCAGACGTTGGCTGAGGCTGGAGTATGTGTCCATGATGGCACCTTCATGAAGTGGGGGCCTCATGAGGCCAAGGAAGTTTTCCCACGCTGAGTTTAGAGGTTGCCCCAAACCACAAGGTTTCCTTCTGCGGGACATTTGAGTCCTGTTGCATGGCTCCAGGACATACCATATGGAAGGACTGGAGAGCAGGGTTCGAAGGATGGATCCCTGTACAGCATGCCTCGCATTCCCATTGGCTATTAGCGACAAGATATGTTTGATCTGCTGCCTCTGGAACACGCGACCCAGGGGGCTGAGTTGAAATGGCCTCTCCTGAGGATGCGTCATAATGTGCGTTTGGGTCCATGGAGACCTTGGAATGTGCTGGTTGTTCAGTGGCCCTGCGGAACTCTCCTACCTGAAGTGTTTGATACATCCCAGTAAGAAAGCTGCCCATGTGGAGATGAGAGCTGTTTGGTTTGGTGCCTCAGAAAAGCCCCATGTGCTGGTCTACGAAAACAGTCCTCTGAGAACGGAAACATGGAAACCAAAGCTAAGGTTCAGATTAGGGCCTGGGGGCCTGTCCATTTCAACCTTCTGTCTCTGGGGACACTGTCTGAGAGTCTAAGTGGAGATAGTTGCTCCGCTGGTGTCAGAGAGCCCCTCTTAGTCCAGGGGGGCCTACACTATTGATGGCCTCAGAGGCCTTGGAGCTTTTCCCTAACCTGTAGTGTTGTGGTCAATGGACTGGGCACACTTTCCTTGGAGAAGGCAGGCACAATCTTTCGCTGTGGCCCTAGAGGCCCTAGCCTGGAGGTGTGTGGGTCCAGGCTGTGGGCACAGAAGTCTGAATACACAAACTCAGCTTATGAGTGGCGCCTAGGGTATGGCAGGCCGGATGTACAGCCCGAGAGGGAGCTCCTGGGCCTCTGAAACAAGGGCGAGTGGGAGGCGTTCCTTCAGGCTTTTGTCTCTGGATGTTGTGTCCGGGATAGCCGTGGATTGGAGCGGTGGCCTCAGGTTCTGTGGACGAGTATCCCTCTCTGGGGATTTGTCCCAGCTCCCAAGAGTTTGGGGTCATTTTGTGGGAAGGGTGGAGTCGTGTTGTCTGGCTCATGGGTCTCTCCAAGAAAGGGATTCCAGAGCAGAGCTCCAGGTAGGGGCGGGGCGACTGGAAAATTCAAACCGTGGTGAGGATTGGGTGCATAGGGGCTTGGCAAGCCCCATATGTGGGCTCTTGGTCCAGGCCCTGACAGGCCTTTCTTTGACATGGGGCTCATGCTGAGGATCACAGTGTGAATTTGTGCCCAAGCAGCACTCAAGTTTGGGCGTGGCATCAGGGGCCATGAAGGTTTCTCCCACCCTGAAGGTGTGACTCCATGCCAAGAGCAAGCTTGACAGCCATGGGGAAGGAGGAGTTCTGTTTTGTGCTTGCTATACCCAGCTGTGTGGAGAATTGATATAATGTCTAGGTTCAGATATCTGAAAACCAAGGTTAGGATGAGGTGACGGCATAAGACCATAGCGTGTCCGAAGTGCTGGGTGTGCGGCCAGCTGTCTCCTTGTCTGTCTGGACGTCTGGCTTCAGGCTGTGTCAGGCAGAGCATGAGTGCCCAGAGCAGCCTATCCAGTTCGGGTACCGTCGAGGCCCGAGCAGGTTGATCCTCATCTGGGTTTTCTGGAGAGCCCCACAGGGAAACGTTTTTCTTCCGTTGGGCAGACACTGGGCTGGGTTTTGGTTCCGGAGTTCCTTGTCCGGAGGGCTTGTTTGCCAGGAGTGTGAGGAAGGAAGTCTGAAAACACAAGCTAGCGTGTGGTTTGGGACCGAGGTCACGGCATGCTCACTCTGCAGAGGCTGAATCGGGATCTCCTGCACTGAGGTCATGTCAACTATGAGACGTGCCTCAGGCTAGAGTTCTTGTCCAGCATGGCCTCTTCCTGAAGGGTGTGGGGGCTTCATGAGGCCAGAAAGTTTTGCCTACGATGGGATTTGTGAACTGCTCCAAAACTGAAGGTTACCTTCTGCACGACAGTCGAGTCCTATTGGATGGTTCCAAGAGGCCCCATATGGAAAGACTCGAGAGCAGGTGTCTAAGCATGGATGCCTGGGAACGCCACCTCATATTCCCACTCTTTAGTCAGGACAAGGCAGGCTCAATCTGCGGGCTCCTGGGTGAGCTACCCAGAGGGGAGAGTTGAAATGGACTCTCCTGAAGATGAGTCCTACTGTGGCTTGGTGGCCTGGGAGACCTTGGAATGTGGAGGTGGCTCAGGGACTCTGCAGGATTCTCCAACATGAGGTGTTTGACACGGCTCCAACAAGGAAACTTCCCATGTGGAGACGAGAGGAGTTCTGTTCCGTGCCTCAGGAAAGCCCCATACCCTGTTCTTCGAACCAAAGCCTCTGAGGAGTGACACCTGGAAACCAAAGTAAGAGTTGAGACTACGGCCTAAAGGCCTGTCCGGCTCAACCTTCTATCTCTGTTGTCATCTGTGTGCATGCATTCATGGATGTAGCTGCTCAGCTTGTGTCCGAATGCCCCTGTGAGTCCAGTGAGGCTCCCAGTAGTGGGATGTCCTCGGAGGCCTTGAGGTTTCTCATATTCTGGAGGTGTGTGGCCAAAGGAATGGACACAGTTTCCCAGGAGAGAGCAGGCACGGTCCTGTGGTATGGCTCCAGAGGACCCAGCCTAGAGGCTCTGTTTGCCAGGGCTGTGGGGACAGATGTCTGAAAAAGCAAACTTGGCTCAGCTAGGGGCCAATGTAATGGCAGGCCTGATCTCTAGTCCGTGAGGGGAGATCCTCTGGAAATCAAAGTAGGGCAAGTGGGAGGCAGTCACTCAGGATTTTGTCTCTGGGTGTTGCGTTTACAGTGTCCGGTCAGGGTAGGGGTTGTCTCAGAGGCCGAGGAAGAGCCTTCCTCTCAGGGGATTGTCCAAGCTCCCAAGTGTTTGTGTTCATTCTGTGGGAATGAAGAGTACTGTTTCCTGCCACAGGGGAACCCCCAGGAGAGGGACTCTAGAGCACAGCAGTGGGTTCCCTCAACTGGAATACACACCATCTAGTTAGTCCTGGGTGCCTATGGGCATGGCAAGCCACATATGCGGGCTCTTGGTCCAGTCACTGAGAGGCGTTACTTGAATAAGTACTCACGCTGAGGGTCACAATGTGTGTTTGTGCCCAAGGCGGCCCTCACGCTTGGGCGTGGCCTCATGGGCCATGCCGTTTTCTCCTACACTGAAGGTTTGACTCACTGCCAGCAGCAAGGTTTCTTGCCAGGGGGAAGGAGGGGTTCTGACTTGTGCATCAGGTTCCCCCCTGTGCAGGGATTGGAGATAAGGTCTAGGTTCCGATGACTGAAAACCCAGGTTGGGAATGGATGGTGGCCTAAGGCAGTGGCGGGTCCAATGTGCTGGGTGTGCAGCCAGCTGTGTCGGTGTCTGTTGGAAGGTCTGGGCTCAGGCTATTTGCGACAGAGCATCACTGTTTAAGGTAGCCTATGCAATTGGGGTGTTGCCGAGGGCCAAGCAGTTTGATCCTCATTTGGGGTTTCTGGGCAGCGCCATAGACAATGTTTCTCTCTTGGGAGGCAGGCACAGTGCTTCATTGTGGCCCCAGAATTCCCAGTAGGGAGGGTTTGTGGGCCAGGAGTGTGAGGACGGAAGTCTGAAAACACAAGCTAGTGTGAGGATTGGAACCAAGGGCAGAGCAGGCCCACTCTGCAGAGGCTGAATCAAAATCTCCTGCATCTGAAGTCAGGCTGAGGATCAGACGTTGGCTGAGGCTGGATTATGTGTCCATGATGGCACCTTCATGAAGTGGGGGCCTCATGAGGCCAAGGAAGTTTTCCCACGCTGAGTTTGGAGGTTGCCCCAAACCACAAGGTTTCCTTCTGCGGGACATTCGAGTCCTGTTGCATGGCTCCAGGACATACCATTTGGAAGGACTGGAGAGCAGGGTTCGAAGGATGGATCCCTGTACAGCATGCCTCGCATTCCCATTGGCTATTAGCGACAAGATATGTTTGATCTGCTGCCTCTGGAACACGCGACCCAGGGGGCTGAGTTGAAATGGCCTCTCCTGAGGATGCGTCATAATGTGCGTTTGGGTCCATGGAGACCTTGGAATGTGCTGGTTGTTCAGTGGCCCTGCGGAACTCTCCTACCTGAAGTGTTTGATACATCCCAGTAAGAAAGCTGCCCATGTGGAGATGAGAGATGTTTGGTTTGGTGCCTCAGAAAAGCCCCATGTGCTGGTCTACGAAAACAGTCCTCTGAGAACGGAAACATGGAAACCAAAGCTAAGGTTCAGATTAGGGCCTGGGGGCCTGTCCATTTCAACCTTCTGTCTCTGGGGACACTGTCTGAGAGTCTAAGTGGAGATAGTTGCTCCGCTGGTGTCAGAGAGCCCCTCTTAGTCCAGGGGGGCCTACACTATTGATGGCCTCAGAGGCCTTGGAGCTTTTCCCTAACCTGTAGTGTTGTGGTCAATGGACTGGGCACACTTTCCTTGGAGAAGGCAGGCACAATCTTTCGCTGTGGCCCTAGAGGCCCTAGCCTGGAGGTGTGTGGGTCCAGGCTGTGGGCACAGAAGTCTGAATACACAAACTCAGCTTATGAGTGGCGCCTAGGGTATGGCAGGCCGGATGTACAGCCCGAGAGGGAGCTCCTGGGCCTCTGAAACAAGGGCGAGTGGGAGGCGTTCCTTCAGGCTTTTGTCTCTGGATGTTGTGTCCGGGATAGCCGTGGATTGGAGCGGTGGCCTCAGGTTCTGTGGACGAGTATCCCTCTCTGGGGATTTGTCCCAGCTCCCAAGAGTTTGGGGTCATTTTGTGGGAAGGGTGGAGTCGTGTTGTCTGGCTCATGGGTCTCTCCAAGAAAGGGATTCCAGAGCAGAGCTCCAGGTACGGGCGGGGCGACAGGAAAATTCAAACCGTGGTGAGGATTGGGTGCATAGGGGCTTGGCAAGCCCCATATGTGGGCTCTTGGTCCAGGCCCTGACAGGCCTTTCTTTGACATGGGGCTCATGCTGAGGATCACAGTGTGAATTTGTGCCCAAGCAGCACTCAAGTTTGGGCGTGGCATCAGGGGCCATGAAGGTTTCTCCCACACTGAAGGTGTGACTCCATGCCAAGAGCAAGCTTGACAGCCATGGGGAAGGAGGAGTTCTGTTTTGTGCTTGCTATACCCAGCTGTGTGGAGAATTGATATAATGTCTAGGTTCAGATATCTGAAAACCAAGGTTAGGATGAGGTGACGGCATAAGACCATGGCGTGTCCGAAGTGCTGGGTGTGCGGCCAGCTGTCTCCTTGTCTGTCTGGACGTCTGGCTTCAGGCTGTGTCAGGCAGAGCATGAGTGCCCAGAGCAGCCTATCCAGTTCGGGTACCGTCGAGGCCCGAGCAGGTTGATCCTCATCTGGGTTTTCTGGAGAGCCCCACAGGGAAACGTTTTTCTTCCGTTGGGCAGACACTGGGCTGGGTTTTGGTTCTGGAGTTCCTAGTCCGGAGGGCTTGTTTGCCAGGAGTGTGAGGAAGGAAGTCTGAAAACACAAGCTAGCGTGAGGTTTGGGACCGAGGTCACGGCAGGCCCACTCGGCAGAGGCTGAATCGGGATCTCCTGCACTGAGGTCATGTGAACTATGAGACGTGCCTCAGGCGAGAGTTCTTGTCCAGCATGGCCTCTTCCTGAAGGGTGTGGGGGCTTCATGAGGCCAGAAAGTTTTGCCTACGATGGGATTTGTGAACTGCTCCAAAACTGAAGGTTACCTTCTGCACGACACTCGAGTCCTATTGGATGGTTCCAAGAGGCCCCATATGGAAAGACTCGAGAGCAGGTGTCTAAGCATGGATGCCTGGGAACGCCACCTCATATTCCCACTCTTTAGTCAGGACAAGGCAGGCTCAATCTGCGGGCTCCTGGGTGAGCTACCCAGAGGGGGAGTTGAAATGGACTCTCCTGAAGATGAGTCCTACTGTGGCTTGGTGGCCTGGGAGACCTTGGAATGAGGAGGTGGCTCAGGGACTCTGCAGGATTCTCCAACATGAGGTGTTTGACACGGCTCCAACAAGG
Organism: Mustela nivalis; assembly: GCF_964662115.1. Lineage (NCBI taxonomy): Eukaryota > Metazoa > Chordata > Mammalia > Carnivora > Mustelidae > Mustela > Mustela nivalis. The sequence continues at coordinate 52,819 of NW_028134914.1, read as the reverse complement.
AAACTTCCCATGTGGAGACGAGAGGAGTTCTGTTCCGTGCCTCAGGAAAGCCCCATACCCTGTTCTTCGAACCAAAGCCTCTGAGGAGTGACACCTGGAAACCAAAGTAAGAGTTGAGACAACGGCCTAAAGGCCTGTCTGGCTCAACCTTCTATCTCTGTTGTCATCTGTGTGCATGCATTCATGGATGTAGCTGCTCAGCTTGTGTCCGAATGCCCCTGTGAGTCCAGTGAGGCTCCCAGTAGTGGGATGTCCTCGGAGGCCTTGAGGTTTCTCATATTCTGGAGGTGTGTGGCCAAAGGAATGGACACAGTTTCCCAGGAGAGAGCAGGCACGGTCCTGTGGTATGGCTCCAGAGGACCCAGCCTAGAGGCTCTGTTTGCCAGGGCTGTGGGGACAGATGTCTGAAAAAGCAAACTTGGCTCAGCTAGGGGCCAATGTAATGGCAGGCCTGATCTCTAGTCCGTGAGGGGAGATCCTCTGGAAATCAAAGTAGGGCAAGTGGGAGGCAGTCACTCAGGATTTTGTCTCTGGGTGTTGCGTTTACAGTGTCCGGTCAGGGTAGGGGTTGTCTCAGGGGCCGAGGAAGAGCCTTCCTCTCAGGGGATTGTCCAAGCTCCCAAGTGTTTGTGTTCATTCTGTGGGAATGAAGAGTACTGTTTCCTGCCACAGGGGAACCCCCAGGAGAGGGACTCTAGAGCACAGCAGTGGGTTCCCTCAACTGGAATACACACCATCTAGTTAGTCCTGGGTGCCTATGGGCATGGCAAGCCACATATGCGGGCTCTTGGTCCAGTCACTGAGAGGCGTTACTTGAATAAGGTACTCACGCTGAGGGACACAATGTGTGTTTGTGCCCAAGGCGGCCCTCACGCTTGGGCGTGGCCTCATGGGCCATGCCGTTTTCTCCTACACTGAAGGTTTGACTCACTGCCAGCAGCAAGGTTTCTTGCCATGGGGAAGGAGGGGTTCTGACTTGTGCATCAGGTTCCCCCCTGTGCAGGGATTGGAGATAAGGTCTAGGTTCCGATGACTGAAAACCCAGGTTGGGAATGGATGGTGGCCTAAGGCAGTGGCGTGTCCAATGTGCTGGGTGTGCAGCCAGCTGTGTCGGTGTCTGTTGGAAGGTCTGGGCTCAGGCTATTTGCGACAGAGCATCACTGTTTAAGGTAGCCTATGCAATTGGGGTGTTGCCGAGGGCCAAGCAGTTTGATCCTCATTTGGGGTTTCTGGGCAGCGCCATAGACAATGTTTTTCTCTTGGGAGGCAGGCACAGTGCTTCATTGTGGCCCCAGAATTCCCAGTAGGGAGGGTTTGTGGGCCAGGAGTGTGAGGACGGAAGTCTGAAAACACAAGCTAGTGTGAGGATTGGAACCAAGGGCAGAGCAGGCCCACTCTGCAGAGGCTGAATCAAAATCTCCTGCATCTGAAGTCAGGCTGAGGATCAGACGTTCGCTGAGGCTGGAGTATGTGTCCATGATGGCACCTTCATGAAGTGGGGGCCTCATGAGGCCAAGGAAGTTTTCCCTCGCTGAGTTTGGAGGTTGCCCCAAACCACAAGGTTTCCTTCTGCGGGACATTCGAGTACTGTTGCATGGCTCCAGGACATACCATATGGAAGGACTGGAGAGCAGGGTTCGAAGGATGGATCCCTGTACAGCATGCCTCGCATTCCCATTGGCTATTAGCGACAAGATATGTTTGATCTGCTGCCTCTGGAACACGCGACCCAGGGGGCTGAGTTGAAATGGCCTCTCCTGAGGATGCGTCATAATGTGCGTTTGGGTCCATGGAGACCTTGGAATGTGCTGGTTGTTCAGTGGCCCTGCGGAACTCTCCTACCTGAAGTGTTTGATACATCCCAGTAAGAAAGCTGCCCATGTGGAGATGAGAGAGGTTTGGTTTGGTGCCTCAGAAAAGCCCCATGTGCTGGTCTACGAAAACAGTCCTCTGAGAACGGAAACATGGAAACCAAAGCTAAGGTTCAGATTAGGGCCTGGGGGCCTGTCCATTTCAACCTTCTGTCTCTGGGGACACTGTCTGAGAGTCTAAGTGGAGATAGTTGCTCCGCTGGTGTCAGAGAGCCCCTCTTAGTCCAGGGGGGCCTACACTATTGATGGCCTCAGAGGCCTTGGAGCTTTTCCCTAACCTGTAGTGTTGTGGTCAATGGACTGGGCACACTTTCCTTGGAGAAGGCAGGCACAATCTTTCGCTGTGGCCCTAGAGGCCCTAGCCTGGAGGTGTGTGGGTCCAGGCTGTGGGCACAGAAGTCTGAATACACAAACTCAGCTTATGAGTGGCGCCTAGGGTATGGCAGGCCGGATGTACAGCCCGAGAGGGAGCTCCTGGGCCTCTGAAACAAGGGCGAGTGGGAGGCGTTCCTTCAGGCTTTTGTCTCTGGATGTTGTGTCCGGGATAGCCGTGGATTGGAGCGGTGGCCTCAGGTTCTGTGGACGAGTATCCCTCTCTGGGGATTTGTCCCAGCTCCCAAGAGTTTGGGGTCATTTTGTGGGAAGGGTGGAGTCGTGTTGTCTGGCTCATGGGTCTCTCCAAGAAAGGGATTCCAGAGCAGAGCTCCAGGTACGGGCGGGGCGACAGGAAAATTCAAACCGTGGTGAGGATTGGGTGCATAGGGGCTTGGCAAGCCCCATATGTGGGCTCTTGGTCCAGGCCCTGACAGGCCTTTCTTTGACATGGGGCTCATGCTGAGGATCACAGTGTGAATTTGTGCCCAAGCAGCACTCAAGTTTGGGCGTGGCATCAGGGGCCATGAAGGTTTCTCCCACACTGAAGGTGTGACTCCATGCCAAGAGCAAGCTTGACAGCCATGGGGAAGGAGGAGTTCTGTTTTGTGCTTGCTATACCCAGCTGTGTGGAGAATTGATATAATGTCTAGGTTCAGATATCTGAAAACCAAGGTTAGGATGAGGTGACGGCATAAGACCATGGCGTGTCCGAAGTGCTGGGTGTGCGGCCAGCTGTCTCCTTGTCTGTCTGGACGTCTGGCTTCAGGCTGTGTCAGGCAGAGCATGAGTGCCCAGAGCAGCCTATCCAGTTCGGGTACCGTCGAGGCCCGAGCAGGTTGATCCTCATCTGGGTTTTCTGGAGAGCCCCACAGGGAAACGTTTTTCTTCCGTTGGGCAGACACTGGGCTGGGTTTTGGTTCTGGAGTTCCTAGTCCGGAGGGCTTGTTTGCCAGGAGTGTGAGGAAGGAAGTCTGAAAACACAAGCTAGCGTGAGGTTTGGGACCGAGGTCACGGCAGGCCCACTCGGCAGAGGCTGAATCGGGATCTCCTGCACTGAGGTCATGTGAACTATGAGACGTGCCTCAGGCGAGAGTTCTTGTCCAGCATGGCCTCTTCCTGAAGGGTGTGGGGGCTTCATGAGGCCAGAAAGTTTTGCCTACGATGGGATTTGTGAACTGCTCCAAAACTGAAGGTTACCTTCTGCACGACACTCGAGTCCTATTGGATGGTTCCAAGAGGCCCCATATGGAAAGACTCGAGAGCAGGTGTCTAAGCATGGATGCCTGGGAACGCCACCTCATATTCCCACTCTTTAGTCAGGACAAGGCAGGCTCAATCTGCGGGCTCCTGGGTGAGCTACCCAGAGGGGGAGTTGAAATGGACTCTCCTGAAGATGAGTCCTACTGTGGCTTGGTGGCCTGGGAGACCTTGGAATGAGGAGGTGGCTCAGGGACTCTGCAGGATTCTCCAACATGAGGTGTTTGACACGGCTCCAACAAGGAAACTTCCCATGTGGAGACGAGAGGAGTTCTGTTCCGTGCCTCAGGAAAGCCCCATACCCTGTTCTTCGAACCAAAGCCTCTGAGGAGTGACACCTGGAAACCAAAGTAAGAGTTGAGACAACGGCCTAAAGGCCTGTCTGGCTCAACCTTCTATCTCTGTTGTCATCTGTGTGCATGCATTCATGGATGTAGCTGCTCAGCTTGTGTCCGAATGCCCCTGTGAGTCCAGTGAGGCTCCCAGTAGTGGGATGTCCTCGGAGGCCTTGAGGTTTCTCATATTCTGGAGGTGTGTGGCCAAAGGAATGGACACAGTTTCCCAGGAGAGAGCAGGCACGGTCCTGTGGTATGGCTCCAGAGGACCCAGCCTAGAGGCTCTGTTTGCCAGGGCTGTGGGGACAGATGTCTGAAAAAGCAAACTTGGCTCAGCTAGGGGCCAATGTAATGGCAGGCCTGATCTCTAGTCCGTGAGGGGAGATCCTCTGGAAATCAAAGTAGGGCAAGTGGGAGGCAGTCACTCAGGATTTTGTCTCTGGGTGTTGCGTTTACAGTGTCCGGTCAGGGTAGGGGTTGTCTCAGGGGCCGAGGAAGAGCCTTCCTCTCAGGGGATTGTCCAAGCTCCCAAGTGTTTGTGTTCATTCTGTGGGAATGAAGAGTACTGTTTCCTGCCACAGGGGAACCCCCAGGAGAGGGACTCTAGAGCACAGCAGTGGGTTCCCTCAACTGGAATACACACCATCTAGTTAGTCCTGGGTGCCTATGGGCATGGCAAGCCACATATGCGGGCTCTTGGTCCAGTCACTGAGAGGCGTTACTTGAATAAGGTACTCACGCTGAGGGACACAATGTGTGTTTGTGCCCAAGGCGGCCCTCACGCTTGGGCGTGGCCTCATGGGCCATGCCGTTTTCTCCTACACTGAAGGTTTGACTCACTGCCAGCAGCAAGGTTTCTTGCCATGGGGAAGGAGGGGTTCTGACTTGTGCATCAGGTTCCCCCCTGTGCAGGGATTGGAGATAAGGTCTAGGTTCCGATGACTGAAAACCCAGGTTGGGAATGGATGGTGGCCTAAGGCAGTGGCGTGTCCAATGTGCTGGGTGTGCAGCCAGCTGTGTCGGTGTCTGTTGGAAGGTCTGGGCTCAGGCTATTTGCGACAGAGCATCACTGTTTAAGGTAGCCTATGCAATTGGGGTGTTGCCGAGGGCCAAGCAGTTTGATCCTCATTTGGGGTTTCTGGGCAGCGCCATAGACAATGTTTTTCTCTTGGGAGGCAGGCACAGTGCTTCATTGTGGCCCCAGAATTCCCAGTAGGGAGGGTTTGTGGGCCAGGAGTGTGAGGACGGAAGTCTGAAAACACAAGCTAGTGTGAGGATTGGAACCAAGGGCAGAGCAGGCCCACTCTGCAGAGGCTGAATCAAAATCTCCTGCATCTGAAGTCAGGCTGAGGATCAGACGTTGGCTGAGGCTGGAGTATGTGTCCATGATGGCACCTTCATGAAGTGGGGGCCTCATGAGGCCAAGGAAGTTTTCCCACGCTGAGTTTGGAGGTTGCCCCAAACCACAAGGTTTCCTTCTGCGGGACATTCGAGTCCTGTTGCATGGCTCCAGGACATACCATATGGAAGGACTGGAGAGCAGGGTTCGAAGGATGGATCCCTGTACAGCATGCCTCGCATTCCCATTGGCTATTAGCGACAAGATATGTTTGATCTGCTGCCTCTGGAACACGCGACCCAGGGGGCTGAGTTGAAATGGCCTCTCCTGAGGATGCGTCATAATGTGCGTTTGGGTCCATGGAGACCTTGGAATGTGCTGGTTGTTCAGTGGCCCTGCGGAACTCTCCTACCTGAAGTGTTTGATACATCCCAGTAAGAAAGCTGCCCATGTGGAGATGAGAGAGGTTTGGTTTGGTGCCTCAGAAAAGCCCCATGTGCTGGTCTACGAAAACAGTCCTCTGAGAACGGAAACATGGAAACCAAAGCTAAGGTTCAGATTAGGGCCTGGGGGCCTGTCCATTTCAACCTTCTGTCTCTGGGGACACTGTCTGAGAGTCTAAGTGGAGATAGTTGCTCCGCTGGTGTCAGAGAGCCCCCCTTAGTCCAGGGGGGCCTACACTATTGATGGCCTCAGAGGCCTTGGAGCTTTTCCCTAACCTGTAGTGTTGTGGTCAATGGACTGGGCACAATTTCCTTGGAGAAGGCAGGCACAATCTTTCGCTGTGGCCCTAGAGGCCCTAGCCTGGAGGTGTGTGGGTCCAGGCTGTGGGCACAGAAGTCTGAATACACAAACTCAGCTTATGAGTGGCGCCTAGGGTATGGCAGGCCGGATTTACAGCCCGAGAGGGAGCTCCTGGGCCTCTGAAACAAGGGCGAGTGGGAGGCGTTCCTTCAGGCTTTTGTCTCTGGATGTTGTGTCCGGGATAGCCGTGGATTGGAGCGGTGGCCTCAGGTTCTGTGGACGAGTATCCCTCTCTGGGGATTTGTCCCAGCTCCCAAGAGTTTGGGGTCATTTTGTGGGAAGGGTGGAGTCGTGTTGTCTGGCTCATGGGTCTCTCCAAGAAAGGGATTCCAGAGCAGAGCTCCAGGTACGGGCGGGGCGACTGGAAAATTCAAACCGTGGTGAGGATTGGGTGCATAGGGGCTTGGCAAGCCCCATATGTGGGCTCTTGGTCCAGGCCCTGACAGGCCTTTCTTTGACATGGGGCTCATGCTGAGGATCACAGTGTGAATTTGTGCCCAAGCAGCACTCAAGTTTGGGCGTGGCATCAGGGGCCATGAAGGTTTCTCCCACCCTGAAGGTGTGACTCCATGCCAAGAGCAAGCTTGACAGCCATGGGGAAGGGGGAGTTCTGTTTTGTGCTTGCTATACCCAGCTGTGTGGAGAATTGATATAATGTCTAGGTTCAGATATCTGAAAACCAAGGTTAGGATGAGGTGACGGCATAAGACCATGGCGTGTCCGAAGTGCTGGGTGTGCGGCCAGCTGTCTCCTTGTCTGTCTGGACGTCTGGCTTCAGGCTGTGTCAGGCAGAGCATGAGTGCCCAGAGCAGCCTATCCAGTTCGGGTACCGTCGAGGCCCGAGCAGGTTGATCCTCATCTGGGTTTTCTGGAGAGCCCCACAGGGAAACGTTTTTCTTCCATTGGGCAGACACTGGGCTGGGTTTTGGTTCTGGAGTTCCTAGTCCGGAGGGCTTGTTTGCCAGGAGTGTGAGGAAGGAAGTCTGAAAACACAAGCTAGCGTGAGGTTTGGGACCGAGGTCACGGCAGGCCCACTCTGCAGAGGCTGAATCGGGATCCCCTGCACTGAGGTCATGTCAACTATGAGACGTGCCTCAGGCTAGAGTTCTTGTCCAGCATGGCCTCTTCCTGAAGGGTGTGGGGGCTTCATGAGGCCAGAAAGTTTTGCCTACGATGGGATTTGTGAACTGCTCCAAAACTGAAGGTTACCTTCTGCACGACAGTCGAGTCCTATTGGATGGTTCCAAGAGGCCCCATATGGAAAGACTCGAGAGCAGGTGTCTAAGCATGGATGCCTGGGAACGCCACCTCCTATTCCCACTCTTTAGTCAGGACAAGGCAGGCTCAATCTGCGGGCTCCTGGGTGAGCTCCCCAGAGGGGAGAGTTGAAATGGACTCTCCTGAAGATGAGTCCTACTGTGGCTTGGTGGCCTGGGAGACCTTGGAATGTGGAGGTGGCTCAGGGACTCTGCAGGATTCTCCAACATGAGGTGTTTGACACGGCTCCAACAAGGAAACTTCCCATGTGGAGACGAGAGGAGTTCTGTTCCGTGCCTCAGGAAAGCCCCATACCCTGTTCTTCGAACCAAAGCCTCTGAGGAGTGACACCTGGAAACCAAAGTAAGAGTTGAGACTACGGCCTAAAGGCCTGTCCGGCTCAACCTTCTATCTCTGTTGTCATCTGTGTGCATGCATTCATGGATGTAGCTGCTCAGCTTGTGTCCGAATGCCCCTGTGAGTCCAGTGAGGCTCCCAGTAGTGGGATGTCCTCGGAGGCCTTGAGGTTTCTCATATTCTGGAGGTGTGTGGCCAAAGGAATGGACACAGTTTCCCAGGAGAGAGCAGGCACGGTCCTGTGGTATGGCTCCAGAGGACCCAGCCTAGAGGCTGTGTTTGCCAGGGCTGTTGGGACAGATGTCTGAGAAAGCAAACTTGGCTCAGCTAGGGGCCAATGTAATGGCAGGCCTGATCTCTAGTCCGTGAGGGGAGATCCTCTGGAAATCAAAGTAGGGCAAGTCACTCAGGATTTTGTCTCTGGGTGTTGCGTTTACAGTGTCCGGTCAGGGTAGGGGTTGTCTCAGAGGCCGAGGAAGAGCCTTCCTCTCAGGGGATTGTCCAAGCTCCCAAGTGTTTGTGTTCATTCTGTGGGAATGAAGAGTACTGTTTCCTGCCACAGGGGAACCCCCAGGAGAGGGACTCTAGAGCACAGCAGTGGGTTCCCTCAACTGGAATACACACCATCTAGTTAGTCCTGGGTGCCTATGGGCATGGCAAGCCACATATGCGGGCTCTTGGTCCAGTCACTGAGAGGCATTACTTGAATAAGGTACTCACGCTGAGGGTCACAATGTGTGTTTGTGCCCAAGGCGGCCCTCACGCTTGGGCGTGGCCTCATGGGCCATGCCGTTTTCTCCTACACTGAAGGTTTGACTCACTGCCAGCAGCAAGGTTTCTTGCCATGGGGAAGGATGGGTTCTGACTTGTGCATCAGGTTCCCTCCTGTGCAGGGATTGGAGATAAGGTCTAGGTTCCGATGACTGAAAACCCAGGTTGGGAATGGATGGTGGCCTAAGGCAGTGGCGGGTCCAATGTGCTGGGTGTGCAGCCAGCTGTGTCGGTGTCTGTTGGAAGGTCTGGGCTCAGGCTATTTGCGACAGAGCATCACTGTTTAAGGTAGCCTATGCAATTGGGGTGTTGCCGAGGGCCAAGCAGTTTGATCCTCATTTGGGGTTTCTGGGCAGCGCCATAGACAATGTTTTTCTCTTGGGAGGCAGGCACAGTGCTTCATTGTGGCCCCAGAATTCCCAGTAGGGAGGGTTTGTGGGCCAGGAGTGTGAGGACGGAAGTCTGAAAACACAAGCTAGTGTGAGGATTGGAACCAAGGGCAGAGCAGGCCCACTCTGCAGAGGCTGAATCAAAATCTCCTGCATCTGAAGTCAGGCTGAGGATCAGACGTTGGCTGAGGCTGGAGTATGTGTCCATGATGGCACCTTCATGAAGTGGGGGCCTCATGAGGCCAAGGAAGTTTTCCCACGCTGAGTTTGGAGGTTGCCCCAAACCACAAGGTTTCCTTCTGCGGGACATTCGAGTCCGGTTGCATGGCTCCAGGACATACCATATGGAAGGACTGGAGAGCAGGGTTCGAAGGATGGATCCCTGTACAGCATGCCTCGCATTCCCATTGGCTATTAGCGACAAGATATGTTTGATCTGCTGCCTCTGGAACACGCGACCCAGGGGGCTGAGTTGAAATGGCCTCTCCTGAGGATGCGTCATAATGTGCGTTTGGGTCCATGGAGACCTTGGAATGTGCTGGTTGTTCAGTGGCCCTGCGGAACTCTCCTACCTGAAGTGTTTGATACATCCCAGTAAGAAAGCTGCCCATGTGGAGATGAGAGATGTTTGGTTTGGTGCCTCAGAAAAGCCCCATGTGCTGGTCTACGAAAACAGTCCTCTGAGAACGGAAACATGGAAACCAAAGCTAAGGTTCAGATTAGGGCCTGGGGGCCTGTCCATTTCAACCTTCTGTCTCTGGGGACACTGTCTGAGAGTCTAAGTGGAGATAGTTGCTCCGCTGGTGTCAGAGAGCCCCTCTTAGTCCAGGGGGGCCTACACTATTGATGGCCTCAGAGGCCTTGGAGCTTTTCCCTAACCTGTAGTGTTGTGGTCAATGGACTGGGCACACTTTCCTTGGAGAAGGCAGGCACAATCTTTCGCTGTGGCCCTAGAGGCCCTAGCCTGGAGGTGTGTGGGTCCAGGCTGTGGGCACAGAAGTCTGAATACACAAACTCAGCTTATGAGTGGCGCCTAGGGTATGGCAGGCCGGATGTACAGCCCGAGAGGGAGCTCCTGGGCCTCTGAAACAAGGGCGAGTGGGAGGCGTTCCTTCAGGCTTTTGTCTCTGGATGTTGTGTCCGGGATAGCCGTGGATTGGAGCGGTGGCCTCAGGTTCTGTGGACGAGTATCCCTCTCTGGGGATTTGTCCCAGCTCCCAAGAGTTTGGGGTCATTTTGTGGGAAGGGTGGAGTCGTGTTGTCTGGCTCATGGGTCTCTCCAAGAAAGGGATTCCAGAGCAGAGCTCCAGGTACGGGCGGGGCGACAGGAAAATTCAAACCGTGGTGAGGATTGGGTGCATAGGGGCTTGGCAAGCCCCATATGTGGGCTCTTGGTCCAGGCCCTGACAGGCCTTTCTTTGACATGGGGCTCATGCTGAGGATCACAGTGTGAATTTGTGCCCAAGCAGCACTCAAGTTTGGGCGTGGCATCAGGGGCCATGAAGGTTTCTCCCACACTGAAGGTGTGACTCCATGCCAAGAGCAAGCTTGACAGCCATGGGGAAGGAGGAGTTCTGTTTTGTGCTTGCTATACCCAGCTGTGTGGAGAATTGATATAATGTCTAGGTTCAGATATCTGAAAACCAAGGTTAGGATGAGGTGACGGCATAAGACCATGGCGTGTCCGAAGTGCTGGGTGTGCGGCCAGCTGTCTCCTTGTCTGTCTGGACGTCTGGCTTCAGGCTGTGTCAGGCAGAGCATGAGTGCCCAGAGCAGCCTATCCAGTTCGGGTACCGTCGAGGCCCGAGCAGGTTGATCCTCATCTGGGTTTTCTGGAGAGCCCCACAGGGAAACGTTTTTCTTCCGTTGGGCAGACACTGGGCTGGGTTTTGGTTCTGGAGTTCCTAGTCCGGAGGGCTTGTTTGCCAGGAGTGTGAGGAAGGAAGTCTGAAAACACAAGCTAGCGTGAGGTTTGGGACCGAGGTCACGGCAGGCCCACTCGGCAGAGGCTGAATCGGGATCTCCTGCACTGAGGTCATGTGAACTATGAGACGTGCCTCAGGCGAGAGTTCTTGTCCAGCATGGCCTCTTCCTGAAGGGTGTGGGGGCTTCATGAGGCCAGAAAGTTTTGCCTACGATGGGATTTGTGAACTGCTCCAAAACTGAAGGTTACCTTCTGCACGACACTCGAGTCCTATTGGATGGTTCCAAGAGGCCCCATATGGAAAGACTCGAGAGCAGGTGTCTAAGCATGGATGCCTGGGAACGCCACCTCATATTCCCACTCTTTAGTCAGGACAAGGCAGGCTCAATCTGCGGGCTCCTGGGTGAGCTACCCAGAGGGGGAGTTGAAATGGACTCTCCTGAAGATGAGTCCTACTGTGGCTTGGTGGCCTGGGAGACCTTGGAATGAGGAGGTGGCTCAGGGACTCTGCAGGATTCTCCAACATGAGGTGTTTGACACGGCTCCAACAAGGAAACTTCCCATGTGGAGACGAGAGGAGTTCTGTTCCGTGCCTCAGGAAAGCCCCATACCCTGTTCTTCGAACCAAAGCCTCTGAGGAGTGACACCTGGAAACCAAAGTAAGAGTTGAGACAACGGCCTAAAGGCCTGTCTGGCTCAACCTTCTATCTCTGTTGTCATCTGTGTGCATGCATTCATGGATGTAGCTGCTCAGCTTGTGTCCGAATGCCCCTGTGAGTCCAGTGAGGCTCCCAGTAGTGGGATGTCCTCGGAGGCCTTGAGGTTTCTCATATTCTGGAGGTGTGTGGCCAAAGGAATGGACACAGTTTCCCAGGAGAGAGCAGGCACGGTCCTGTGGTATGGCTCCAGAGGACCCAGCCTAGAGGCTCTGTTTGCCAGGGCTGTGGGGACAGATGTCTGAAAAAGCAAACTTGGCTCAGCTAGGGGCCAATGTAATGGCAGGCCTGATCTCTAGTCCGTGAGGGGAGATCCTCTGGAAATCAAAGTAGGGCAAGTGGGAGGCAGTCACTCAGGATTTTGTCTCTGGGTGTTGCGTTTACAGTGTCCGGTCAGGGTAGGGGTTGTCTCAGGGGCCGAGGAAGAGCCTTCCTCTCAGGGGATTGTCCAAGCTCCCAAGTGTTTGTGTTCATTCTGTGGGAATGAAGAGTACTGTTTCCTGCCACAGGGGAACCCCCAGGAGAGGGACTCTAGAGCACAGCAGTGGGTTCCCTCAACTGGAATACACACCATCTAGTTAGTCCTGGGTGCCTATGGGCATGGCAAGCCACATATGCGGGCTCTTGGTCCAGTCACTGAGAGGCGTTACTTGAATAAGGTACTCACGCTGAGGGACACAATGTGTGTTTGTGCCCAAGGCGGCCCTCACGCTTGGGCGTGGCCTCATGGGCCATGCCGTTTTCTCCTACACTGAAGGTTTGACTCACTGCCAGCAGCAAGGTTTCTTGCCATGGGGAAGGAGGGGTTCTGACTTGTGCATCAGGTTCCCCCCTGTGCAGGGATTGGAGATAAGGTCTAGGTTCCGATGACTGAAAACCCAGGTTGGGAATGGATGGTGGCCTAAGGCAGTGGCGTGTCCAATGTGCTGGGTGTGCAGCCAGCTGTGTCGGTGTCTGTTGGAAGGTCTGGGCTCAGGCTATTTGCGACAGAGCATCACTGTTTAAGGTAGCCTATGCAATTGGGGTGTTGCCGAGGGCCAAGCAGTTTGATCCTCATTTGGGGTTTCTGGGCAGCGCCATAGACAATGTTTTTCTCTTGGGAGGCAGGCACAGTGCTTCATTGTGGCCCCAGAATTCCCAGTAGGGAGGGTTTGTGGGCCAGGAGTGTGAGGACGGAAGTCTGAAAACACAAGCTAGTGTGAGGATTGGAACCAAGGGCAGAGCAGGCCCACTCTGCAGAGGCTGAATCAAAATCTCCTGCATCTGAAGTCAGGCTGAGGATCAGACGTTGGCTGAGGCTGGAGTATGTGTCCATGATGGCACCTTCATGAAGTGGGGGCCTCATGAGGCCAAGGAAGTTTTCCCACGCTGAGTTTGGAGGTTGCCCCAAACCACAAGGTTTCCTTCTGCGGGACATTCGAGTCCTGTTGCATGGCTCCAGGACATACCATATGGAAGGACTGGAGAGCAGGGTTCGAAGGATGGATCCCTGTACAGCATGCCTCGCATTCCCATTGGCTATTAGCGACAAGATATGTTTGATCTGCTGCCTCTGGAACACGCGACCCAGGGGGCTGAGTTGAAATGGCCTCTCCTGAGGATGCGTCATAATGTGCGTTTGGGTCCATGGAGACCTTGGAATGTGCTGGTTGTTCAGTGGCCCTGCGGAACTCTCCTACCTGAAGTGTTTGATACATCCCAGTAAGAAAGCTGCCCATGTGGAGATGAGAGAGGTTTGGTTTGGTGCCTCAGAAAAGCCCCATGTGCTGGTCTACGAAAACAGTCCTCTGAGAACGGAAACATGGAAACCAAAGCTAAGGTTCAGATTAGGGCCTGGGGGCCTGTCCATTTCAACCTTCTGTCTCTGGGGACACTGTCTGAGAGTCTAAGTGGAGATAGTTGCTCCGCTGGTGTCAGAGAGCCCCCCTTAGTCCAGGGGGGCCTACACTATTGATGGCCTCAGAGGCCTTGGAGCTTTTCCCTAACCTGTAGTGTTGTGGTCAATGGACTGGGCACAATTTCCTTGGAGAAGGCAGGCACAATCTTTCGCTGTGGCCCTAGAGGCCCTAGCCTGGAGGTGTGTGGGTCCAGGCTGTGGGCACAGAAGTCTGAATACACAAACTCAGCTTATGAGTGGCGCCTAGGGTATGGCAGGCCGGATTTACAGCCCGAGAGGGAGCTCCTGGGCCTCTGAAACAAGGGCGAGTGGGAGGCGTTCCTTCAGGCTTTTGTCTCTGGATGTTGTGTCCGGGATAGCCGTGGATTGGAGCGGTGGCCTCAGGTTCTGTGGACGAGTATCCCTCTCTGGGGATTTGTCCCAGCTCCCAAGAGTTTGGGGTCATTTTGTGGGAAGGGTGGAGTCGTGTTGTCTGGCTCATGGGTCTCTCCAAGAAAGGGATTCCAGAGCAGAGCTCCAGGTACGGGCGGGGCGACTGGAAAATTCAAACCGTGGTGAGGATTGGGTGCATAGGGGCTTGGCAAGCCCCATATGTGGGCTCTTGGTCCAGGCCCTGACAGGCCTTTCTTTGACATGGGGCTCATGCTGAGGATCACAGTATGAATTTGTGCCCAAGCAGCACTCAAGTTTGGGCGTGGCATCAGGGGCCATGAAGGTTTCTCCCACCCTGAAGGTGTGACTCCATGCCAAGAGCAAGCTTGACAGCCATGGGGAAGGGGGAGTTCTGTTTTGTGCTTGCTATACCCAGCTGTGTGGAGAATTGATATAATGTCTAGGTTCAGATATCTGAAAACCAAGGTTAGGATGAGGTGACGGCATAAGACCATGGCGTGTCCGAAGTGCTGGGTGTGCGGCCAGCTGTCTCCTTGTCTGTCTGGACGTCTGGCTTCAGGCTGTGTCAGGCAGAGCATGAGTGCCCAGAGCAGCCTATCCAGTTCGGGTACCGTCGAGGCCCGAGCAGGTTGATCCTCATCTGGGTTTTCTGGAGAGCCCCACAGGGAAACGTTTTTCTTCCATTGGGCAGACACTGGGCTGGGTTTTGGTTCTGGAGTTCCTAGTCCGGAGGGCTTGTTTGCCAGGAGTGTGAGGAAGGAAGTCTGAAAACACAAGCTAGCGTGAGGTTTGGGACCGAGGTCACGGCAGGCCCACTCTGCAGAGGCTGAATCGGGATCCCCTGCACTGAGGTCATGTCAACTATGAGACGTGCCTCAGGCTAGAGTTCTTGTCCAGCATGGCCTCTTCCTGAAGGGTGTGGGGGCTTCATGAGGCCAGAAAGTTTTGCCTACGATGGGATTTGTGAACTGCTCCAAAACTGAAGGTTACCTTCTGCACGACAGTCGAGTCCTATTGGATGGTTCCAAGAGGCCCCATATGGAAAGACTCGAGAGCAGGTGTCTAAGCATGGATGCCTGGGAACGCCACCTCCTATTCCCACTCTTTAGTCAGGACAAGGCAGGCTCAATCTGCGGGCTCCTGGGTGAGCTCCCCAGAGGGGAGAGTTGAAATGGACTCTCCTGAAGATGAGTCCTACTGTGGCTTGGTGGCCTGGGAGACCTTGGAATGTGGAGGTGGCTCAGGGACTCTGCAGGATTCTCCAACATGAGGTGTTTGACACGGCTCCAACAAGGAAACTTCCCATGTGGAGACGAGAGGAGTTCTGTTCCGTGCCTCAGGAAAGCCCCATACCCTGTTCTTCGAACCAAAGCCTCTGAGGAGTGACACCTGGAAACCAAAGTAAGAGTTGAGACTACGGCCTAAAGGCCTGTCCGGCTCAACCTTCTATCTCTGTTGTCATCTGTGTGCATGCATTCATGGATGTAGCTGCTCAGCTTGTGTCCGAATGCCCCTGTGAGTCCAGTGAGGCTCCCAGTAGTGGGATGTCCTCGGAGGCCTTGAGGTTTCTCATATTCTGGAGGTGTGTGGCCAAAGGAATGGACACAGTTTCCCAGGAGAGAGCAGGCACGGTCCTGTGGTATGGCTCCAGAGGACCCAGCCTAGAGGCTGTGTTTGCCAGGGCTGTGGGGACAGATGTCTGAGAAAGCAAACTTGGCTCAGCTAGGGGCCAATGTAATGGCAGGCCTGATCTCTAGTCCGTGAGGGGAGATCCTCTGGAAATCAAAGTAGGGCAAGTGGGAGGCAGTCACTCAGGATTTTGTCTCTGGGTGTTGCGTTTACAGTGTCCGGTCAGGGTAGGGGTTGTCTCAGAGGCCGAGGAAGAGCCTTCCTCTCAGGGGATTGTCCAAGCTCCCAAGTGTTTGTGTTCATTCTGTGGGAATGAAGAGTACTGTTTCCTGCCACAGGGGAACCCCCAGGAGAGGGACTCTAGAGCACAGCAGTGGGTTCCCTCAACTGGAATACACACCATCTAGTTAGTCCTGGGTGCCTATGGGCATGGCAAGCCACATATGCGGGCTCTTGGTCCAGTCACTGAGAGGCATTACTTGAATAAGGTACTCACGCTGAGGGTCACAATGTGTGTTTGTGCCCAAGGCGGCCCTCACGCTTGGGCGTGGCCTCATGGGCCATGCCGTTTTCTCCTACACTGAAGGTTTGACTCACTGCCAGCAGCAAGGTTTCTTGCCATGGGGAAGGATGGGTTCTGACTTGTGCATCAGGTTCCCTCCTGTGCAGGGATTGGAGATAAGGTCTAGGTTCCGATGACTGAAAACCCAGGTTGGGAATGGATGGTGGCCTAAGGCAGTGGCGGGTCCAATGTGCTGGGTGTGCAGCCAGCTGTGTCGGTGTCTGTTGGAAGGTCTGGGCTCAGGCTATTTGCGACAGAGCATCACTGTTTAAGGTAGCCTATGCAATTGGGGTGTTGCCGAGGGCCAAGCAGTTTGATCCTCATTTGGGGTTTCTGGGCAGCGCCATAGACAATGTTTTTCTCTTGGGAGGCAGGCACAGTGCTTCATTGTGGCCCCAGAATTCCCAGTAGGGAGGGTTTGTGGGCCAGGAGTGTGAGGACGGAAGTCTGAAAACACAAGCTAGTGTGAGGATTGGAACCAAGGGCAGAGCAGGCCCACTCTGCAGAGGCTGAATCAAAATCTCCTGCATCTGAAGTCAGGCTGAGGATCAGACGTTGGCTGAGGCTGGAGTATGTGTCCATGATGGCACCTTCATGAAGTGGGGGCCTCATGAGGCCAAGGAAGTTTTCCCACGCTGAGTTTGGAGGTTGCCCCAAACCACAAGGTTTCCTTCTGCGGGACATTCGAGTCCGGTTGCATGGCTCCAGGACATACCATATGGAAGGACTGGAGAGCAGGGTTCGAAGGATGGATCCCTGTACAACATGCCTCGCATTCCCATTGGCTATTAGCGACAAGATATGTTTGATCTGCTGCCTCTGGAACACGCGACCCAGGGGTCTGAGTTGAAATGGCCTCTCCTGAGGATGCGTCATAATGTGCGTTTGGGTCCATGGAGACCTTGGAATGTGCTGGTTGTTCAGTGGCCCTGCGGAACTCTCCTACCTGAAGTGTTTGATACATCCCAGTAAGAAAGCTGCCCATGTGGAGATGAGAGCTGTTTGGTTTGGTGCCTCAGAATAGCCCCATGTGCTGGTCTACGAAAACAGTCCTCTGAGAACGGAAACATGGAAACCAAAGCTAAGGTTCAGATTAGGGCCTGGGGGCCTGTCCCTTTCAACCTTCTGTCTCTGGGGACACTGTCTGAGAGTCTAAGTGGAGATAGTTGCTCCGCTGGTGTCAGAGAGCCCCTCTTAGTCCAGGGGGGCCTACACTATTGATGGCCTCAGAGGCCTTGGAGCTTTTCCCTAACCTGTAGTGTTGTTGTCTATGGACTGGGCACACTTTCCTTGGAGAAGGCAGGCACAATATTTCGCTGTGGCCCTAGAGGCCCTAGCCTGGAGGTTTGTGGGTCCAGGCTGTGGGCACAGAAGTCTGAATACACAAACTCAGCTTATGAGTGGCGCCTAGGGTATGGCAGGCCGGATGTACAGCCCGAGAGGGAGCTCGTGGGCCTCTGAAACAAGGGCGTGTGGGAGGCGTTCCTTCAGGCTTTTGTCTCTGGATGTTGTGTCCGGGATAGCCGTGGATTGGAGCGGTGGCCTCAGGTTCTGTGGACGAGTATCCCTCTCTGGGGATTTGTCCCAGCTCCCAAGAGTTTGGGGTCATTTTGTGGGAAGGGTGGAGTCGTGTTGTCTGGCTCATGGGTCTCTCCAAGAAAGGGATTCCAGAGCAGAGCTCCAGGTACGGGCGGGGCGACTGGAAAATTCAAACCGTGGTGAGGATTGGGTGCATAGGGGCTTGGCAAGCCCCATATGTGGGCTCTTGGTCCAGGCCCTGACAGGCCTTTCTTTGACATGGGGCTCATGCTGAGGATCACAGTATGAATTTGTGCCCAAGCAGCACTCAAGTTTGGGCGTGGCATCAGGGGCCATGAAGGTTTCTCCCACCCTGAAGGTGTGACTCCATGCCAAGAGCAAGCTTGACAGCCATGGGGAAGGGGGAGTTCTGTTTTGTGCTTGCTATACCCAGCTGTGTGGAGAATTGATATAATGTCTAGGTTCAGATATCTGAAAACCAAGGTTAGGATGAGGTGACGGCATAAGACCATGGCGTGTCCGAAGTGCTGGGTGTGCGGCCAGCTGTCTCCTTGTCTGTCTGGACGTCTGGCTTCAGGCTGTGTCAGGCAGAGCATGAGTGCCCAGAGCAGCCTATCCAGTTCGGGTACCGTCGAGGCCCGAGCAGGTTGATCCTCATCTGGGTTTTCTGGAGAGCCCCACAGGGAAACGTTTTTCTTCCATTGGGCAGACACTGGGCTGGGTTTTGGTTCTGGAGTTCCTAGTCCGGAGGGCTTGTTTGCCAGGAGTGTGAGGAAGGAAGTCTGAAAACACAAGCTAGCGTGAGGTTTGGGACCGAGGTCACGGCAGGCCCACTCTGCAGAGGCTGAATCGGGATCCCCTGCACTGAGGTCATGTCAACTATGAGACGTGCCTCAGGCTAGAGTTCTTGTCCAGCATGGCCTCTTCCTGAAGGGTGTGGGGGCTTCATGAGGCCAGAAAGTTTTGCCTACGATGGGATTTGTGAACTGCTCCAAAACTGAAGGTTACCTTCTGCACGACAGTCGAGTCCTATTGGATGGTTCCAAGAGGCCCCATATGGAAAGACTCGAGAGCAGGTGTCTAAGCATGGATGCCTGGGAACGCCACCTCCTATTCCCACTCTTTAGTCAGGACAAGGCAGGCTCAATCTGCGGGCTCCTGGGTGAGCTCCCCAGAGGGGAGAGTTGAAATGGACTCTCCTGAAGATGAGTCCTACTGTGGCTTGGTGGCCTGGGAGACCTTGGAATGTGGAGGTGGCTCAGGGACTCTGCAGGATTCTCCAACATGAGGTGTTTGACACGGCTCCAACAAGGAAACTTCCCATGTGGAGACGAGAGGAGTTCTGTTCCGTGCCTCAGGAAAGCCCCATACCCTGTTCTTCGAACCAAAGCCTCTGAGGAGTGACACCTGGAAACCAAAGTAAGAGTTGAGACTACGGCCTAAAGGCCTGTCCGGCTCAACCTTCTATCTCTGTTGTCATCTGTGTGCATGCATTCATGGATGTAGCTGCTCAGCTTGTGTCCGAATGCCCCTGTGAGTCCAGTGAGGCTCCCAGTAGTGGGATGTCCTCGGAGGCCTTGAGGTTTCTCATATTCTGGAGGTGTGTGGCCAAAGGAATGGACACAGTTTCCCAGGAGAGAGCAGGCACGGTCCTGTGGTATGGCTCCAGAGGACCCAGCCTAGAGGCTGTGTTTGCCAGGGCTGTGGGGACAGATGTCTGAGAAAGCAAACTTGGCTCAGCTAGGGGCCAATGTAATGGCAGGCCTGATCTCTAGTCCGTGAGGGGAGATCCTCTGGAAATCAAAGTAGGGCAAGTGGGAGGCAGTCACTCAGGATTTTGTCTCTGGGTGTTGCGTTTACAGTGTCCGGTCAGGGTAGGGGTTGTCTCAGAGGCCGAGGAAGAGCCTTCCTCTCAGGGGATTGTCCAAGCTCCCAAGTGTTTGTGTTCATTCTGTGGGAATGAAGAGTACTGTTTCCTGCCACAGGGGAACCCCCAGGAGAGGGACTCTAGAGCACAGCAGTGGGTTCCCTCAACTGGAATACACACCATCTAGTTAGTCCTGGGTGCCTATGGGCATGGCAAGCCACATATGCGGGCTCTTGGTCCAGTCACTGAGAGGCATTACTTGAATAAGGTACTCACGCTGAGGGTCACAATGTGTGTTTGTGCCCAAGGCGGCCCTCACGCTTGGGCGTGGCCTCATGGGCCATGCCGTTTTCTCCTACACTGAAGGTTTGACTCACTGCCAGCAGCAAGGTTTCTTGCCATGGGGAAGGATGGGTTCTGACTTGTGCATCAGGTTCCCTCCTGTGCAGGGATTGGAGATAAGGTCTAGGTTCCGATGACTGAAAACCCAGGTTGGGAATGGATGGTGGCCTAAGGCAGTGGCGGGTCCAATGTGCTGGGTGTGCAGCCAGCTGTGTCGGTGTCTGTTGGAAGGTCTGGGCTCAGGCTATTTGCGACAGAGCATCACTGTTTAAGGTAGCCTATGCAATTGGGGTGTTGCCGAGGGCCAAGCAGTTTGATCCTCATTTGGGGTTTCTGGGCAGCGCCATAGACAATGTTTTTCTCTTGGGAGGCAGGCACAGTGCTTCATTGTGGCCCCAGAATTCCCAGTAGGGAGGGTTTGTGGGCCAGGAGTGTGAGGACGGAAGTCTGAAAACACAAGCTAGTGTGAGGATTGGAACCAAGGGCAGAGCAGGCCCACTCTGCAGAGGCTGAATCAAAATCTCCTGCATCTGAAGTCAGGCTGAGGATCAGACGTTGGCTGAGGCTGGAGTATGTGTCCATGATGGCACCTTCATGAAGTGGGGGCCTCATGAGGCCAAGGAAGTTTTCCCACGCTGAGTTTGGAGGTTGCCCCAAACCACAAGGTTTCCTTCTGCGGGACATTCGAGTCCGGTTGCATGGCTCCAGGACATACCATATGGAAGGACTGGAGAGCAGGGTTCGAAGGATGGATCCCTGTACAACATGCCTCGCATTCCCATTGGCTATTAGCGACAAGATATGTTTGATCTGCTGCCTCTGGAACACGCGACCCAGGGGTCTGAGTTGAAATGGCCTCTCCTGAGGATGCGTCATAATGTGCGTTTGGGTCCATGGAGACCTTGGAATGTGCTGGTTGTTCAGTGGCCCTGCGGAACTCTCCTACCTGAAGTGTTTGATACATCCCAGTAAGAAAGCTGCCCATGTGGAGATGAGAGCTGTTTGGTTTGGTGCCTCAGAATAGCCCCATGTGCTGGTCTACGAAAACAGTCCTCTGAGAACGGAAACATGGAAACCAAAGCTAAGGTTCAGATTAGGGCCTGGGGGCCTGTCCCTTTCAACCTTCTGTCTCTGGGGACACTGTCTGAGAGTCTAAGTGGAGATAGTTGCTCCGCTGGTGTCAGAGAGCCCCTCTTAGTCCAGGGGGGCCTACACTATTGATGGCCTCAGAGGCCTTGGAGCTTTTCCCTAACCTGTAGTGTTGTTGTCTATGGACTGGGCACACTTTCCTTGGAGAAGGCAGGCACAATATTTCGCTGTGGCCCTAGAGGCCCTAGCCTGGAGGTTTGTGGGTCCAGGCTGTGGGCACAGAAGTCTGAATACACAAACTCAGCTTATGAGTGGCGCCTAGGGTATGGCAGGCCGGATGTACAGCCCGAGAGGGAGCTCGTGGGCCTCTGAAACAAGGGCGTGTGGGAGGCGTTCCTTCAGGCTTTTGTCTCTGGATGTTGTGTCCGGGATAGCCGTGGATTGGAGCGGTGGCCTCAGGTTCTGTGGACGAGTATCCCTCTCTGGGGATTTGTCCCAGCTCCCAAGATTTTGGGGTCATTTTGTGGGAAGGGTGGAGTCGTGTTGTCTGGCTCATGGGTCTCTCCAAGAAAGGGATTCCAGAGCAGAGCTCCAGGTACGGGCGGGGCGACTGGAAAATTCAAACCGTGGTGAGGATTGGGTGCATAGGGGCTTGGCAAGCCCCATATGTGGGCTCTTGGTCCAGGCCCTGACAGGCCTTTCTTTGACATGGGGCTCATGCTGAGGATCACAGTGTGAATTTGTGCCCAAGCAGCACTCAAGTTTGGGCGTGGCATCAGGGGCCATGAAGGTTTCTCCCACCCTGAAGGTGTGACTCCATGCCAAGAGCAAGCTTGACAGCCATGGGGAAGGAGGAGTTCTGTTTTGTGCTTGCTATACCCAGCTGTGTGGAGAATTGATATAATGTCTAGGTTCAGATATCTGAAAACCAAGGTTAGGATGAGGTGACGGCATAAGACCATGGCGTGTCCGAAGTGCTGGGTGTGCGGCCAGCTGTCTCCTTGTCTGTCTGGACGTCTGGCTTCAGGCTGTGTCAGGCAGAGCATGAGTGCCCAGAGCAGCCTATCCAGTTCGGGTACCGTCGAGGCCCGAGCAGGTTGATCCTCATCTGGGTTTTCTGGAGAGCCCCACAGGGAAACGTTTTTCTTCCATTGGGCAGACACTGGGCTGGGTTTTGGTTCTGGAGTTCCTAGTCCGGAGGGCTTGTTTGCCAGGAGTGTGAGGAAGGAAGTCTGAAAACACAAGCTAGCGTGAGGTTTGGGACCGAGGTCACGGCATGCCCACTCTGCAGAGGCTGAATCGGGATCTCCTGCACTGAGGTCATGTCAACTATGAGACGTGCCTCAGGCTAGAGTTCTTGTCCAGCATGGCCTCTTCCTGAAGGGTGTGGGGGCTTCATGAGGCCAGAAAGTTTTGCCTACGATGGGATTTGTGAACTGCTCCAAAACTGAAGGTTACCTTCTGCACGACAGTCGAGTCCTATTGGATGGTTCCAAGAGGCCCCATATGGAAAGACTCGAGAGCAGGTGTCTAAGCATGGATGCCTGGGAACGCCACCTCATATTCCCACTCTTTAGTCAGGACAAGGCAGGCTCAATCTGCGGGCTCCTGGGTGAGCTACCCAGAGGGGAGAGTTGAAATGGACTCTCCTGAAGATGAGTCCTACTGTGGCTTGGTGGCCTGGGAGACCTTGGAATGTGGAGGTGGCTCAGGGACTCTGCAGGATTCTCCAACATGAGGTGTTTGACACGGCTCCAACAAGGAAACTTCCCATGTGGAGACGAGAGGAGTTCTGTTCCGTGCCTCAGGAAAGCCCCATACCCTGTTCTTCGAACCAAAGCCTCTGAGGAGTGACACCTGGAAACCAAAGTAAGAGTTGAGACAACGGCCTAAAGGCCTGTCTGGCTCAACCTTCTATCTCTGTTGTCATCTGTGTGCATGCATTCATGGATGTAGCTGCTCAGCTTGTGTCCGAATGCCCCTGTGAGTCCAGTGAGGCTCCCAGTAGTGGGATGTCCTCGGAGGCCTTGAGGTTTCTCATATTCTGGAGGTGTGTGGCCAAAGGAATGGACACAGTTTCCCAGGAGAGAGCAGGCACGGTCCTGTGGTATGGCTCCAGAGGACCCAGCCTAGAGGCTCTGTTTGCCAGGGCTGTGGGGACAGATGTCTGAAAAAGCAAACTTGGCTCAGCTAGGGGCCAATGTAATTGCAGGCCTGATCTCCAGTCCGTGAGGGGAGATCCTCTGGAAATCAAAGTAGGGCAAGTGGGAGGCAGTCACTCAGGATTTTGTCTCTGGGTGTTGCGTTTACAATGTCCGGTCAGGGTAGGGGTTGTCTCAGGGGCCGAGGAAGAGCCTTCCTCTCAGGGGATTGTCCAAGCTCCCAAGTGTTTGTGTTCATTCTGTGGGAATGAAGAGTACTGTTTCCTGCCACAGGGGAACCCCCAGGAGAGGGACTCTAGAGCACAGCAGTGGGTTCCCTCAACTGGAATACACACCATCTAGTTAGTCCTGGGTGCCTATGGGCATGGCAAGCCACATATGCGGGCTCTTGGTCCAGTCCCTGAGAGGCGTTAATTGAATAAGGTACTCACGCTGAGGGACACAATGTGTGTTTGTGCCCAAGGCGGCCCTCACGCTTGGGCGTGGCCTCATGGGCCATGCCGTTTTCTCCTACACTGAAGGTTTGACTCACTGCCAGCAGCAAGGTTTCTTGCCAGGGGGAAGGAGGGGTTCTGACTTGTGCATCAGGTTCCCCCCTGTGCAGGGATTGGAGATAAGGTCTAGGTTCCGATGACTGAAAACCCAGGTTGGGAATGGATGGTGGCCTAAGGCAGTGGCGTGTCCAATGTGCTGGGTGTGCAGCCAGCTGTGTCGGTGTCTGTTGGAAGGTCTGGGCTCAGGCTATTTGCGACAGAGCATCACTGTTTAAGGTAGCCTATGCAATTGGGGTGTTGCCGAGGGCCAAGCAGTTTGATCCTCATTTGGGGTTTCTGGGCAGCGCCATAGACAATGTTTTTCTCTTGGGAGGCAGGCACAGTGCTTCATTGTGGCCCCAGAATTCCCAGTAGGGAGGGTTTGTGGGCCAGGAGTGTGAGGACGGAAGTCTGAAAACACAAGCTAGTGTGAGGATTGGAACCAAGGGCAGAGCAGGCCCACTCTGCAGAGGCTGAATCAAAATCTCCTGCATCTGAAGTCAGGCTGAGGATCAGACGTTGGCTGAGGCTGGAGTATGTGTCCATGATGGCACCTTCATGAAGTGGGGGCCTCATGAGGCCAAGGAAGTTTTCCCACGCTGAGTTTGGAGGTTGCCCCAAACCACAAGGTTTCCTTCTGCGGGACATTCGAGTCCTGTTGCATGGCTCCAGGACATACCATATGGAAGGACTGGAGAGCAGGGTTCGAAGGATGGATCCCTGTACAGCATGCCTCGCATTCCCATTGGCTATTAGCGACAAGATATGTTTGATCTGCTGCCTCTGGAACACGCGACCGAGGGGGGTTAGTTGAAATGGCCTCTCCTGAGGATGCGTCATAATGTGCGTTTGGGTCCATGGAGACCTTGGAATGTGCTGGTTGTTCAGTGGCCCTGCGGAACTCTCCTACCTGAAGTGTTTGATACATCCCAGTAAGAAAGCTGCCCATGTGGAGATGAGAGAGGTTTGGTTTGGTGCCTCAGAAAAGCCCCATGTGCTGGTCTACGAAAACAGTCCTCTGAGAACGGAAACATGGAAACCAAAGCTAAGGTTCAGATTAGGGCCTGGGGGCCTGTCCATTTCAACCTTCTGTCTCTGGGGACACTGTCTGAGAGTCTAAGTGGAGATAGTTGCTCCGCTGGTGTCAGAGAGCCCCTCTTAGTCCAGGGGGGCCTACACTATTGATGGCCTCAGGGGCCTTGGAGCTTTTCCCTAACCTGTAGTGTTGTGGTCAATGGACTGGGCACACTTTCCTTGGAGAGGGCAGGCACAATCATTCGCTGTGGCCCTAGAGGCCCTAGCCTGGAGGTGTGTGGGTCCAGGCTGTGGGCACAGAAGTCTGAATACACAAACTCAGCTTATGAGTGGCGCCTAGGGTATGGCAGGCCGGATGTACAGCCCGAGAGGGAGCTCCTGGGCCTCTGAAACAAGGGCGAGTGGGAGGCGTTCCTTCAGGCTTTTGTCTCTGGATGTTGTGTCCGGGATAGCTGTGGATTGGAGCGGTGGCCTCAGGTACTGTGGACGAGTATCCCTCTCTGGGGATTTGTCCCAGCTCCCAAGAGTTTGGGGTCATTTTGTGGGAAGGGTGGAGTCGTGTTGTCTGGCTCATGGGTCTCTCCAAGAAAGGGATTCCAGAGCAGAGCTCCAGGTATGGGCGGGGCGACTGGAAAATTCAAACCGTGGTGAGGATTGGGTGCATAGGGGCTTGGCAAGCCCCATATGTGGGCTCTTGGTCCAGGCCCTGACAGGCCTTTCTTTGACATGGGGCTCATGCTGAGGATCACTGTGTGAATTTGTGCCCAAGGAGCACTCAAGTTTGGGCGTGGCATCAGGGGCCATGAAGGTTTCTCCCACCCTGAAGGTGTGACTCCATGCCAAGAGCAAGCTTGACAGCCATGGGGAAGGAGGAGTTCTGTTTTGTGCTTGCTATACCCAGCTGTGTGGAGAATTGATATAATGTCTAGGTTCAGATATCTGAAAACCAAGGTTAGGATGAGGTGACGGCATAAGACCATGGCGTGTCCGAAGTGCTGGGTGTGCGGCCAGCTGTCTCCTTGTCTGTCTGGACGTCTGGCTTCAGGCTGTGTCAGGCAGAGCATGAGTGCCCAGAGCAGCCTATCCAGTTCGGGTACCGTCGAGGCCCGAGCAGGTTGATCCTCATCTGGGTTTTCTGGAGAGCCCCACAGGGAAACGTTTTTCTTCCGTTGGGCAGACACTGGGCTGGGTTTTGGTTCTGGAGTTCCTAGTCCGGAGGGCTTGTTTGCCAGGAGTGTGAGGAAGGAAGTCTGAA
This sequence comes from Mustela nivalis, assembly GCF_964662115.1. NCBI lineage: Eukaryota > Metazoa > Chordata > Mammalia > Carnivora > Mustelidae > Mustela > Mustela nivalis. The sequence goes on along the minus strand of NW_028134914.1, from coordinate 27,121 downwards.
AACACAAGCTAGCGTGAGGTTTGGGACCGAGGTCACGGCATGCCCACTCTGCAGAGGCTGAATCGGGATCTCCTGCACTGAGGTCATGTCAACTATGAGACGTGCCTCAGGCTAGAGTTCTTGTCCAGCATGGCCTCTTCCTGAACGGTGTGGGGGCTTCATGAGGCCAGATAGTTTTGCCTACGATGGGATTTGTGAACTGCTCCAAAACTGAAGGTTACCTTCTGCACGACAGTCGAGTCCTATTGGATGGTTCCAAGAGGCCCCATATGGAAAGACTCGAGAGCAGGTGTCTAAGCATGGATGCCTGGGAACGCCACCTCATATTCCCACTCTTTAGTCAGGACAAGGCAGGCTCAATCTGCGGGCTCCTGGGTGAGCTCCCCAGAGGGGAGAGTTGAAATGGACTCTCCTGAAGATGAGTCCTACTGTGGCTTGGTGGCCTGGGAGACCTTGGAATGTGGAGGTGGCTCAGGGACTCTGCAGGATTCTCCAACATGAGGTGTTTGACACGGCTCCAACAAGGAAACTTCCCATGTGGAGACGAGAGGAGTTCTGTTCCGTGCCTCAGGAAAGCCCCATACCCTGTTCTTCGAACCAAAGCCTCTGAGGATTGACACCTGGAAACCAAAGTAAGAGTTGAGACTACGGCCTAAAGGCCTGTCCGGCTCAACCTTCTATCTCTGTTGTCATCTGTGTGCATGCATTCATGGATGTAGCTGCTCAGCTTGTGTCCGAATGCCCCTGTGAGTCCAGTGAGGCTCCCAGTAGTGGGATGTCCTCGGAGGCCTTGAGGTTTCTCATATTCTGGAGGTGTGTGGCCAAAGGAATGGACACAGTTTCCCAGGAGAGAGCAGGCACGGTCCTGTGGTATGGCTCCAGAGGACCCAGCCTAGAGGCTCTGTTTGCCAGGGCTGTGGGGACAGATGTCTGAAAAAGCAAACTTGGCTCAGCTAGGGGCCAATGTAATGGCAGGCCTGATCTCTAGTCCGTGAGGGGAGATCCTCTGGAAATCAAAGTAGGGCAAGTGGGAGGCAGTCACTCAGGATTTTGTCTCTGGGTGTTGCGTTTACAGTGTCCGGTCAGGGTAGGGGTTGTCTCACAGGCCGAGGAAGAGCCTTCCTCTCAGGGGATTGTCCAAGCTCCCAAGTGTTTGTGTTCATTCTGTGGGAATGAAGAGTACTGTTTCCTGCCACAGGGGAACCCCCAGGAGAGGGACTCTAGAGCACAGCAGTGGGTTCCCTCAACTGGAATACACACCATCTAGTTAGTCCTGGGTGCCTATGGGCATGGCAAGCCACATATGCGGGCTCTTGGTCCAGTCACTGAGAGGCGTTACTTGAATAAGGTACTCACGCTGAGGGTCACAATGTGTGTTTGTGCCCAAGGCGGCCCTCACGCTTGGGCGTGGCCTCATGGGCCATGCCGTTTTCTCCTACACTGAAGGTTTGACTCACTGCCAGCAGCAAGTTTTCTTGCCAGGGGGAAGGAGGGGTTCTGACTTGTGCATCAGGTTCCCCCCTGTGCAGGGATTGGAGATAAGGTCTAGGTTCCGATGACTGAAAACCCAGGTTGGGAATGGATGGTGGCCTAAGGCAGTGGCGTGTCCAATGGGCTGGGTGTGCAGCCAGCTGTGTCGGTGTCTGTTGGAAGGTCTGGGCTCAGGCTATTTGCGACAGAGCATCACTGTTTAAGGTAGCCTATGCAATTGGGGTGTTGCCGAGGGCCAAGCAGTTTGATCCTCATTTGGGGTTTCTGGGCAGCGCCATAGACAATGTTTTTCTCTTGGGAGGCAGGCACAGTGCTTCATTGTGGCCCCAGAATTCCCAGTAGGGAGGGTTTGTGGGCCAGGAGTGTGAGGACGGAAGTCTGAAAACACAAGCTAGTGTGAGGATTGGAACCAAGGGCAGAGCAGGCCCACTCTGCAGAGGCTGAATCAAAATCTCCTGCATCTGAAGTCAGGCTGAGGATCAGACGTTGGCTGAGGCTGGAGTATGTGTCCATGATGGCACCTTCATGAAGTGGGGGCCTCATGAGGCCAAGGAAGTTTTCCCACGCTGAGTTTGGAGGTTGCCCCAAACCACAAGGTTTCCTTCTGCGGGACATTCGAGTCCTGTTGCATGGCTCCAGGACATACCATATGGAAGGACTGGAGAGCAGGGTTCGAAGGATGGATCCCTGTACAGCATGCCTCGCATTCCCATTAGCTATTAGCGACAAGATATGTTTGATCTGCTGCCTCTGGAACACGCGACCCAGGGGTCTGAGTTGAAATGGCCTCTCCTGAGGATGCGTCATAATGTGCGTTTTGGTCCATGGAGACCTTGGAATGTGCTGGTTGTTCAGTGGCCCTGCGGAACTCTCCTACCTGAAGTGTTTGATACATCCCAGTAAGAAAGCTGCCCATGTGGAAATGAGAGATGTTTGGTTTGGTGCCTCAGGAAAGCCCCATGTGCTGGTCTACGAAAACAGTCCTCTGAGAACGGAAACATGGAAACCAAAGCTAAGGTTCAGATTAGGGCCTGGGGGCCTGTCCATTTCAACCTTCTGTCTCTGGGGACACTGTCTGAGAGTCTAAGTGGAGATAGTTGCTCCGCTGGTGTCAGAGAGCCCCTCTTAGTCCAGGGGGGCCTACACTATTGATGGCCTCAGGGGCCTTGGAGCTTTTCCCTAACCTGTAGTGTTGTGGTCAATGGACTGGGCACACTTTCCTTGGAGAGGGCAGGCACAATCTTTCGCTGTGGCCCTAGAGGCCCTAGCCTGGAGGTGTGTGGGTCCAGGCTGTGGGCACAGAAGTCTGAATACACAAACTCAGCTTATGAATGGCGCCTAGGGTATGGCAGGCCGGATGTACAGCCCGAGAGGGAGCTCCTGGGCCTCTGAAACAAGGGCGAGTGGGAGGCGTTCCTTCAGGCTTTTGTCTCTGGATGTTGTGTCCGGGATAGCCGTGGATTGGAGCGGTGGCCTCAGGTACTGTGGACGAGTATCCCTCTCTGGGGATTTGTCCCAGCTCCCAAGAGTTTGGGGTCATTTTGTGGGAAGGGTGGAGTCGTGTTGTCTGGCTCATGGGTCTCTCCAAGAAAGGGATTCCAGAGCAGAGCTCCAGGTACGGGCGGGGCAACTGGAAAATTCAAACCGTGGTGAGGATTGGGTGCATAGGGGCTTGGCAAGCCCCATATGTGGGCTCTTGGTCCAGGCCCTGACAGGCCTTTCTTTGACATGGGGCTCATGCTGAGGATCACAGTGTGAATTTGTGCCCAAGGAGCACTCAAGTTTGGGCGTGGCATCAGGGGCCATGAAGGTTTCTCCCACCCTGAAGGTGTGACTCCATGCCAAGAGCAAGCTTGACAGCCATGGGGAGGGGGGAGTTCTGTTTTGTGCTTGCTATACCCAGCTGTGTGGAGAATTGATATAATGTCTAGGTTCAGATATCTGAAAACCAAGGTTAGGATGAGGTGACGGCATAAGACCATGGCGTGTCCGAAGTGCTGGGTGTGCGGCCAGCTGTCTCCTTGTCTGTCTGGACGTCTGGCTTCAGGCTGTGTCAGGCAGAGCATGAGTGCCCAGAGCAGCCTATCCAGTTCGGGTACCGTCGAGGCCCGAGCAGGTTGATCCTCATCTGGGTTTTCTGGAGAGTCCCACAGGGAAACGTTTTTCTTCCGTTGGGCAGACACTGGGCTGGGTTTTGGTTCTGGAGTTCCTAGTCCGGAGGGCTTGTTTGCCAGGAGTGTGAGGAAGGAAGTCTGAAAACACAAGCTAGCGTGAGGTTTGGGACCGAGGTCACGGCAGGCCCACTCTGCAGAGGCTGAATCGGGATCTCCTGCACTGAGGTCCTGTCAACTATGAGACGTGCCTCAGGCTAGAGTTCTTGTCCAGCATGGCCTCTTCCTGAAGGGTGTGGGGGCTTCATGAGGCCAGAAAGTTTTGGCTACGATGGGATTTGTGAACTGCTCCAAAACTGAAGGTTACCTTCTGCACGACAGTCGAGTCCTATTGGATGGTTCCAAGAGGCCCCATATGGAAAGACTCGAGAGCAGGTGTCTAAGCATGGATGCCTGGGAACGCCACCTCATATTCCCACTCTTTAGTCAGGACAAGGCAGGCTCAATCTGCGGGCTCCTGGGTGAGCTACCCAGAGGGGAGAGTTGAAATGGACTCTCCTGAAGATGAGTCCTACTGTGGCTTGGTGGCCTGGGAGACCTTGGAATGTGGAGGTGGCTCAGGGACTCTGCTGGATTCTCCAACATGAGGTGTTTGACACGGCTCCAACAAGGAAACTTCCCATGTGGAGACGAGAGGAGTTCTGTTCCGTGCCTCAGGAAAGCCCCATACCCTGTTCTTCGAACCAAAGCCTCTGAGGAGTGACACCTGGAAACCAAAGTAAGAGTTGAGACTACGGCCTAAAGGCCTGTCCGGCTCAACCTTCTATCTCTGTTGTCATCTGTGTGCATGCATTCATGGATGTAGCTGCTCAGCTTGTGTCCGAATGCCCCTGTGAGTCCAGTGAGGCTCCCAGTAGTGGGATGTCCTCGGAGGCCTTGAGGTTTCTCATATTCTGGAGGTGTGTGGCCAAAGGAATGGACACAGTTTCCCAGGAGAGAGCAGGCACGGTCCTGTGGTATGGCTCCAGAGGACCCAGCCTAGAGGCTGTGTTTGCCAGGGCTGTGGGGACAGATGTCTGAAAAAGCAAACTTGGCTCAGCTAGGGGCCAATGTAATGGCAGGCCTGATCTCTAGTCCGTGAGGGGAGATCCTCTGGAAATCAAAGTAGGGCAAGTGGGAGGCAGTCACTCAGGATTTTGTCTCTGGGTGTTGCGTTTACAGTGTCCGGTCAGGGTAGGGGTTGTCTCAGAGGCCGAGGAAGAGCCTTCCTCTCGGGGGATTGTCCAAGCTCCCAAGTGTTTGTGTTCATTCTGTGGGAATGAAGAGTACTGTTTTCTGCCACAGGGGACCTCCCAGGAGAGGGACTCTAGAGCACAGCAGTGGGTTCCCTCAACTGGAATACACACCATCTAGTTAGTCCTGGGTGCCTATGGGCATGGCAAGCCACATATGCGGGCTCTTGGTCCAGTCACTGAGAGGCGTTACTTGAATAAGGTACTCACGCTGAGGGTCACAATGTGTGTTTGTGCCCAAGGCGGCCCTCACGCTTGGGCGTGGCCTCATGGGCCATGCCGTTTTCTCCTACACTGAAGGTTTGACTCACTGCCAGCAGCAAGGTTTCTTGCCATGGGGAAGGAGGGGTTCTGACTTGTGCATCAGGTTCCCCCCTGTGCAGGGATTGGAGATGAGGTCTAGGTTCCGATGACTGAAAACCCAGGTTGGGAATGGATGGTGGCCTGAGGCAGTGGCGGGTCCAATGTGCTGGGTGTGCAGCCAGCTGTGTCGGTGTCTGTTGGAAGGTCTGGGCTCAGGCTATTTGCGACAGAGCATCACTGTTTAAGGTAGCCTATGCAATTGGGGTGTTGCCGAGGGCCAAGCAGTTTGATCCTCATTTGTGGTTTCTGGGCAGCGCCATAGACAATGATTTTCTCCTGGGAGGCAGGCACAGTGCTTCATTGTGGCCCCAGAATTCCCAGTAGGGAGGGTTTGTGGGCCAGGAGTGTGAGGACGGAAGTCTGAAAACACAAGCTAGTGTGAGGATTGGAGCCAAGGGCAGAGCAGGCCCACTCTGCAGAGGCTGAATCAAAATCTCCTGCATCTGAAGTCAGGCTGAGGATCAGACGTTGGCTGAGGCTGGAGTATGTGTCCATGATGGCACCTTCATGAAGTGGGGGCCTCATGAGGCCAAGGAAGTTTTCCCACGCTGAGTTTGGAGGTTGCCCCAAACCACAAGGTTTCCTTCTGCGGGACATTCGAGTCCTGTTGCATGGCTCCAGGACATACCATATGGAAGGACTGGAGAGCAGGGTTCGAAGGATGGATCCCTGTACAGCATGCCTCCTATTCCCATTGGCTATTAGCGACAAGATATGTTTGATCTGCTGCCTCTGGAACACGCGACCCAGGGGGCTGAGTTGAAATGGCCTCTCCTGAGGATGCGTCATAATGTGCGTTTGGGTCCATGGAGACCTTGGAATGTGCTGGGTGTTCAGTGGTCCTGCGGACTCTCCTACCTGAAGTGTTTGATACATCCCAGTAAGAAAGCTGCCCATGTGGAGATGAGAGATGTTTGGTTTGGTGCCTCAGAAAAGCCCCATGTGCTGGTCTACGAAAACAGTCCTCTGAGAACGGAAACATGGAAACCAAAGCTAAGGTTCAGATTAGGGCCTGGGGGCCTGTCCATTTCAACCTTCTGTCTCTGGGGACACTGTCTGAGAGTCTAAGTGGAGATAGTTGCTCCGCTGGTGTCAGAGAGCCCCTCTTAGTCCAGGGTGGCCTATACTATTGATGGCCTCAGATACCTTGGAGCTTTTCCCTAAACTGTAGGGTTGTGGTCAATGGATTGGGCACACTTTCCTTGGAGAGGGCAGGCACAATCTTTCGCTGTTTGGTCCAGAGACCCTAGCCTGGATGTTGTGTGGGTCCAGGCTGTGGGCACAGAAGTCTGAATACACAAACTCAGCTTATGAGTGGCGCCTAGGGTATGGCAGGCCGGATGTACAGCCCGAGAGGGAGCTCCTGGGCCTCTGAAACAAGGGCGAGTGGGAGGCGTTCCTTCAGGCTTTTGTCTCTGGATGTTGTGTCCGGGATAGCCGTGGATTGGAGCGGTGGCCTCAGGTACTGTGGACGAGTATCCCTCTCTGCTGATTTGTCCCAGCTCCCAAGAGTTTGGGGTCATTTGGTGGGAAGGGTGGAGTCGTGTTGTCTGGCTCATGGGTCTCTCCAAGAAAGGGATTCCAGAGCAGAGCTCCAGGTACGGGCGGGGCGACTGGAAAATTCAAACCGTGGTGAGGATTGGGTGCATAGGGGCTTGGCAAGCCCCATATGTGGGCTCTTGGTCCAGGCCCTGACAGGCCTTTCTTTGACATGGGGCTCATGCTGAGGGTCACAGTGTGAATTTGTGCCCAAGCAGCACTCAAGTTTGGGCGTGGCATCAGGGGCCATGAAGGTTTCTCCCACCCTGAAGGTGTGACTCCATGCCAAGAGCAAGCTTGACAGCCATGGGGAAGGAGGAGTTCTGTTTTGTGCTTGCTATACCCAGCTGTGTGGAGAATTGATATAATGTCTAGGTTCAGATATCTGAAAACCAAGGTTAGGGTGAGGTGACGGCATAAGACCATGGCGTGTCCGAAGTGCTGGGTGTGCGGCCAGCTGTCTCCTTGTCTGTCTGGACGTCTGGCTTCAGGCTGTGTCAGGCAGAGCATGAGTGCCCAGAGCAGCCTATCCAGTTCGGGTACCGTCGAGGCCCGAGCAGGTTGATCCTCATCTGGGTTTTCTGGAGAGCCCCACAGGGAAACGTTTTTCTTCCGTTGGGCAGACACTGGGCTGGGTTTTGGTTCCGGAGTTCCTAGTCCGGAGGGCTTGTTTGCCAGGAGTGTGAGGAAGGAAGTCTGAAAACACAAGCTAGCGTGAGGTTTGGGACCGAGGGCACGGCAGGCCCACTCTGCAGAGGCTGAATCGAGATCTCCTGCACTGATGTCATGTCAACTCTAAGACGTCCCTCAGGCTAGAGTTCTTGTCCAGCATGGCCTCTTCCTGAAGGGTGTGGGGGCTTCATGAGGCCAGAAAGTTTTGCCTACGATGGGATTTGTGAACTGCTCCAAAACTGAAGGTTACCTTCTGCACGACAGTCGAGTCCTATTGGATGGTACCAAGAGGCCCCATATGGAAAGACTTGAGAGCAGGTGTCTAAGCATGGATGCCTGGGAACGCCAAATCATATTCCCACTCTTTAGTCAGGACAAGGCAGGCTCAGTCTGCGGGCTCCTGGGTGAGCTACCCAGAGGGGAGAGTTGAAATGGACTCTCCTGAAGATGAGTCCTACTGTGGCTTGGTGGCCTGGGAGACCTTGGAATGTGGAGGTGGCTCAGGGACTCTGCAGGATTCTCCAACATGAGGTGTTTGACACGGCTCCAACAAGGAAACTTCCCATGTTGAGACGAGAGGAGTTCTGTTCCGTGCCTCAGGAAAGCCCCATACCCTGTTCTTCGAACCAAAGCCTCTGAGGAGTGACACCTGGAAACCAAAGCAAGAGTTGAGACTACGGCCTAAAGGCCTGTCCGGCTCAACCTTCTATCTCTGTTGACATCTGTGTGCATGCATTCATGGATGTAGCTGCTCAGCTTGTGTCCGAATGCCCCTGTGAGTCCAGTGAGGCTCCCAGTAGTGGGATGTCCTCGGAGGCCTTGAGGTTTCTCATATTCTGGAGGTGTGTGGCCAAAGGAATGGACACAGTTTCCCAGGAGAGAGCAGGCACGGTCCTGTGGTATGGCTCCAGAGGACCCAGCCTAGAGGCTGTGTTTGCCAGGGCTGTGGGGACAGATGTCTGAAAAAGCAAACTTGGCTCAGCTAGGGGCCAATATAATGGCAGGCCTGATCTCTAGTCCGTGAGGGGAGATCCTCTGGAAATCAAAGTAGGGCAAGTGGGAGGCAGTCACTCAGGATTTTGTCTCTGGGTTTTGCGTTTACAGTGTCCGGTCAGGGTAGGGGTTGTCTCAGAGGCCGAGAAAGAGCCTTCCTCTCGGGGGATTGTCCAAGCTCCCAAGTGTTTGTGTTCATTCTGTGGGAATGAAGAGTACTGTTTTCTGCCACAGGGGACCTCCCAGGAGAGGGACTCTAGAGCACAGCAGTGGGTTCCCTCAACTGGAATACACACCATCTAGTTAGTCCTGGGTGCCTATGGGCATGGCAAGCCACATATGCGGGCTCTTGGTCCAGTCACTGAGAGGCGTTACTTGAATAAGGTACTCACGCTGAGGGTCACAATGTGTGTTTGTGCCCAAGGCGGCCCTCACGCTTGGGCGTGGCCTCATGGGCCATGCCGTTTTCTCCTACACTGAAGGTTTGACTCACTGCCAGCAGCAAGGTTTCTTGCCATGGGGAAGGAGGGGTTCTGACTTGTGCATCAGGTTCCCCCCTGTGCAGGGATTGGAGATGAGGTCTAGGTTCCGATGACTGAAAACCCAGGTTGGGAATGGATGGTGGCCTGAGGCAGTGGCGGGTCCAATGTGCTGGGTGTGCAGCCAGCTGTGTCGGTGTCTGTTGGAAGGTCTGGGCTCAGGCTATTTGCGACAGAGCATCACTGTTTAAGGTAGCCTATGCAATTGGGGTGTTGCCGAGGGCCAAGCAGTTTGATCCTCATTTGTGGTTTCTGGGCAGCGCCATAGACAATGATTTTCTCCTGGGAGGCAGGCACAGTGCTTCATTGTGGCCCCAGAATTCCCAGTAGGGAGGGTTTGTGGGCCAGGAGTGTGAGGACGGAAGTCTGAAAACACAAGCTAGTGTGAGGATTGGAGCCAAGGGCAGAGCAGGCCCACTCTGCAGAGGCTGAATCAAAATCTCCTGCATCTGAAGTCAGGCTGAGGATCAGACGTTGGCTGAGGCTGGAGTATGTGTCCATGATGGCACCTTCATGAAGTGGGGGCCTCATGAGGCCAAGGAAGTTTTCCCACGCTGAGTTTGGAGGTTGCCCCAAACCACAAGGTTTCCTTCTGCGGGACATTCGAGTCCTGTTGCATGGCTCCAGGACATACCATATGGAAGGACTGGAGAGCAGGGTTCGAAGGATGGATCCCTGTACAGCATGCCTCCTATTCCCATTGGCTATTAGCGACAAGATATGTTTGATCTGCTGCCTCTGGAACACGCGACCCAGGGGGCTGAGTTGAAATGGCCTCTCCTGAGGATGCGTCATAATGTGCGTTTGGGTCCATGGAGACCTTGGAATGTGCTGGGTGTTCAGTGGTCCTGCGGACTCTCCTACCTGAAGTGTTTGATACATCCCAGTAAGAAAGCTGCCCATGTGGAGATGAGAGATGTTTGGTTTGGTGCCTCAGAAAAGCCCCATGTGCTGGTCTACGAAAACAGTCCTCTGAGAACGGAAACATGGAAACCAAAGCTAAGGTTCAGATTAGGGCCTGGGGGCCTGTCCATTTCAACCTTCTGTCTCTGGGGACACTGTCTGAGAGTCTAAGTGGAGATAGTTGCTCCGCTGGTGTCAGAGAGCCCCTCTTAGTCCAGGGTGGCCTATACTATTGATGGCCTCAGATACCTTGGAGCTTTTCCCTAAACTGTAGGGTTGTGGTCAATGGATTGGGCACACTTTCCTTGGAGAGGGCAGGCACAATCTTTCGCTGTTTGGTCCAGAGACCCTAGCCTGGATGTTGTGTGGGTCCAGGCTGTGGGCACAGAAGTCTGAATACACAAACTCAGCTTATGAGTGGCGCCTAGGGTATGGCAGGCCGGATGTACAGCCCGAGAGGGAGCTCCTGGGCCTCTGAAACAAGGGCGAGTGGGAGGCGTTCCTTCAGGCTTTTGTCTCTGGATGTTGTGTCCGGGATAGCCGTGGATTGGAGCGGTGGCCTCAGGTTCTGTGGACGAGTATCCCTCTCTGGGGATTTGTCCCAGCTCCCAAGAGTTTGGGGTCATTTTGTGGGAAGGGTGGAGTCGTGTTGTCTGGCTCATGGGTCTCTCCAAGAAAGGGATTCCAGAGCAGAGCTCCAGGTACGGGCGGGGCGACTGGAAAATTCAAACCGTGGTGAGGATTGGGTGCATAGGGGCTTGGCAAGCCCCATATGTGGGCTCTTGGTCCAGGCCCTGACAGGCCTTTCTTTGACATGGGGCTCATGCTGAGGATCACAGTGTGAATTTGTGCCCAAGCAGCACTCAAGTTTGGGCGTGGCATCAGGGGCCATGAAGGTTTCTCCCACCCTGAAGGTGTGACTCCATGCCAAGAGCAAGCTTGACAGCCATGGGGAAGGAGGAGTTCTGTTTTGTGCTTGCTATACCCAGCTGTGTGGAGAATTGATATAATGTCTAGGTTCAGATATCTGAAAACCAAGGTTAGGGTGAGGTGACGGCATAAGACCATGGCGTGTCCGAAGTGCTGGGTGTGCGGCCAGCTGTCTCCTTGTCTGTCTGGACGTCTGGCTTCAGGCTGTGTCAGGCAGAGCATGAGTGCCCAGAGCAGCCTATCCAGTTCGGGTACCGTCGAGGCCCGAGCAGGTTGATCCTCATCTGGGTTTTCTGGAGAGCCCCACAGGGAAACGTTTTTCTTCCGTTGGGCAGACACTGGGCTGGGTTTTGGTTCCGGAGTTCCTAGTCCGGAGGGCTTGTTTGCCAGGAGTGTGAGGAAGGAAGTCTGAAAACACAAGCTAGCGTGAGGTTTGGGACCGAGGGCACGGCAGGCCCACTCTGCAGAGGCTGAATCGAGATCTCCTGCACTGATGTCATGTCAACTCTAAGACGTCCCTCAGGCTAGAGTTCTTGTCCAGCATGGCCTCTTCCTGAAGGGTGTGGGGGCTTCATGAGGCCAGAAAGTTTTGCCTACGATGTGATTTGTGAACTGCTCCAAAACTGAAGGTTACCTTCTGCACGACAGTCGAGTCCTATTGGATGGTACCAAGAGGCCCCATATGGAAAGACTTGAGAGCAGGTGTCTAAGCATGGATGCCTGGGAACGCCAAATCATATTCCCACTCTTTAGTCAGGACAAGGCAGGCTCAGTCTGCGGGCTCCTGGGTGAGCTACCCAGAGGGGAGAGTTGAAATGGACTCTCCTGAAGATGAGTCCTACTGTGGCTTGGTGGCCTGGGAGACCTTGGAATGTGGAGGTGGCTCAGGGACTCTGCAGGATTCTCCAACATGAGGTGTTTGACACGGCTCCAACAAGGAAACTTCCCATGTGGAGACGAGAGGAGTTCTGTTCCGTGCCTCAGGAAAGCCCCATACCCTGTTCTTCGAACCAAAGCCTCTGAGGAGTGACACCTGGAAACCAAAGCAAGAGTTGAGACTACGGCCTAAAGGCCTGTCCGGCTCAACCTTCTATCTCTGTTGACATCTGTGTGCATGCATTCATGGATGTAGCTGCTCAGCTTGTGTCCGAATGCCCCTGTGAGTCCAGTGAGGCTCCCAGTAGTGGGATGTCCTCGGAGGCCTTGAGGTTTCTCATATTCTGGAGGTGTGTGGCCAAAGGAATGGACACAGTTTCCCAGGAGAGAGCAGGCACGGTCCTGTGGTATGGCTCCAGAGGACCCAGCCTAGAGGCTGTGTTTGCCAGGGCTGTGGGGACAGATGTCTGAAAAAGCAAACTTGGCTCAGCTAGGGGCCAATATAATGGCAGGCCTGATCTCTAGTCCGTGAGGGGAGATCCTCTGGAAATCAAAGTAGGGCAAGTGGGAGGCAGTCACTCAGGATTTTGTCTCTGGGTTTTGCGTTTACAGTGTCCGGTCAGGGTAGGGGTTGTCTCAGAGGCCGAGAAAGAGCCTTCCTCTCGGGGGATTGTCCAAGCTCCCAAGTGTTTGTGTTCATTCTGTGGGAATGAAGAGTACTGTTTTCTGCCACAGGGGACCTCCCAGGAGAGGGACTCTAGAGCACAGCAGTGGGTTCCCTCAACTGGAATACACACCATCTAGTTAGTCCTGGGTGCCTATGGGCATGGCAAGCCACATATGCGGGCTCTTGGTCCAGTCACTGAGAGCCGTTACTTGAATAAGGACCTCACGCTAGGGTCACAATGTGTGTTTGTGCCCAAGGCGGCCCTCACGCTTGGGCGTGGCCTCATGGGCCATGCCGTTTTCTCCTACACTGAAGGTTTGACTCACTGCCAGCAGCAAGGTTTCTTGCCATGGGGAAGGAGGGGTTCTGACTTGTGCATCAGGTTCCCCCCTGTGCAGGGATTGGAGATAAGGTCTAGGTTCCGATGACTGAAAACCCAGGTTGGGAATGGATGGTGGCCTAAGGCAGTGGCGGGTCAAATGTGCTGGGTGTGCAGCCAGCTGTGTCGGTGTCTGTTGGAAGGTCTGGGCTCAGGCTATTTGCGACAGAGCATCACTGTTTAAGGTAGCCTATGCAATTGGGGTGTTGCCGAGGGCCAAGCAGTTTGATCCTCATTTGGGGTTTCTGGGCAGCGCCATAGACAATGTTTTTCTCCTGGGAGGCAGGCACAGTGCTTCATTGTGGCCCCAGAATTCCCAGTAGGGAGGGTTTGTGGGCCAGGAGTGTGAGGACGGAAGTCTGAAAACACAAGCTAGTGTGAGGATTGGAGCCAAGGGCAGAGCAGGCCCACTCTGCAGAGGCTGAATCAAAATCTCCTGCATCTGAAGTCAGGCTGAGGATCAGACGTTGGCTGAGGCTGGAGTATGTGTCCATGATGGCACCTTCATGAAGTGGGGGCCTCATGAGGCCAAGGAAGTTTTCCCACGCTGAGTTTGGAGGTTGCCCCAAACCCCAAGGTTTCCTTCTGCGGGACATTCGAGCCCTGTTGCATAGCTCCAGGACATACCATATGGAAGGACTGGAGAGCAGGGTTCGAAGGATGGATCCCTGTACAGCATGCCTCGCATTCCCATTGGCTATAAGCGACAAGATATGTTTGATCTGCTGCCTCTGGAACACGCGACCCAGGGGGCTGAGTTGAAATGGCCTCTCCAGAGGATGCGTCATAATGTGCGTTTGGGTCCATGGAGACCTTGGAATGTGCTGGTTGTTCAGTGGCCCTGCGGAACTCTCCTACCTGAAGTGTTTGATACATCCCAGTAAGAAAGCTGCCCATGTGGAAATGAGAGATGTTTGGTTTGGTGCCTCAGAAAAGCCCCAGGTGCTGGTCTACGAAAACAGTCCTCTGAGAACGGAAACATGGAAACCAAAGCTAAGGTTCAGATTAGGGCCTGGGGGCCTGTCCATTTCAACCTTCTGTCTCTGGGGACACTGTCTCAGTGTCTAAGTGGAGATAGTTGCTCCGCTGGTGTCAGAGAGCGCCTCTTAGTCCAGGGTGGCCTATACTATTGATGGCCTCAGGGATCTTGGAGCTTTTCCGTAACCTGTAGGGTTGTGGTCAATGGATTGGGCACACTTTCCTTGGAGAGGGCAGGCACAATCTTTCGCTGTTTGGTCCAGAGGCCCTAGCCTGGATGTTGTGTGGGTCCAGGCTGTGGGCACAGAAGTCTGAATACACAAACTCAGCTTATGAGTGGCGCCTAGGGTATGGCAGGCCGGATGTACCGCCCGAGAGGGAGCTCCTGGGCCTCTGAAACAAGGGCGAGTGGGAGGCGTTCCTTCAGGCTTTTGTCTCTGGATGTTGTGTCCGGGATAGCCGTGGATTGGAGCGGTGGCCTCAGGTACTGTGGACGAGTATCCCTCTCTGGGGATTTCTCCCAGCTCCCAAGAGTTTGGGGTCATTTTGTGGGAAGGGTGGAGTCGTGTTGTCTGGCTCAAAGATCTCTCCAAGAAAGGTATTCCAGAGCAGAGCTCCAGGTACGGACGGGGCGACTGGAAAATTCAAACCGTAGTGATGATTGGGTGCATAGGGGCTTGGCAAGCCCCATATGTGGGCTCTTGGTCCAGGCCCTGACAGGCCTTTCTTTGACATGGGGCTCATGCTGAGGGTCACAGTGTGAATTTGTGCCCAAGCAGCACTCAAGTTTGGGCGTGGCATCAGGGGCCATGCAGGTTTCTCCCACCCTGAAGGTGTGACTCCATGCCAAGAGCAAGCTTGACAGCCATGGGGAAGGAGGAGTTCTGTTTTGTGCTTGCTATACCCAGCTGTGTGGAGAATTGATATAATGTCTAGGTTCAGATATCTGAAAACCAAGGTTAGGATGAGGTGACGGCATAAGACCATGGCGTGTCCGAAGTGCTGGGTGTGCGGCCAGCTGTCTCCTTGTCTGTCTGGACGTCTGGCTTCAGGCTGTGTCAGGCAGAGCATGAGTGCCCAGAGCAGCCTATCCAGTTCGGGTACCGTCGAGGCCCGAGCAGGTTGATCCTCATCTGGGTTTTCTGGAGAGCCCCACAGGGAAACGTTTTTCTTCCGTTGGGCAGACACTGGGCTGGGTTTTGGTTCCGGAGTTCCTAGTCCGGAGGGCTTGTTTGCCAGGAGTGTGAGGAAGGAAGTCTGAAAACACAAGCTAGCGTGAGGTTTGGGACCGAGGGCACGGCAGGCCCACTCTGCAGAGGCTGAATCGAGATCTCCTGCACTGAGGTCATGTCAACTATGAGACGTGCCTCAGGCTAGAGTTCTTGTCCAGCATGGCCTCTTCCTGAAGGGTGTGGGGGCTTCATGAGGCCAGAAAGTTTTGGCTACGATGGGATTTGTGAACTGCTCCAAAACTGAAGGTTACCTTCTGCACGACAGTCGAGTCCTATTGGATGGTTCCAAGAGGCCCCATATGGAAAGACTCGAGAGCAGGTGTCTAAGCATGGATGCCTGGGAACGCCACCTCATATTCCCACTCTTTAGTAAGGACAAGGCAGGCTCAATCTGCGGGCTCCTGGGTGAGCTACCCAGAGGGGAGAGTTGAATGGTCTCTCCTGAAGATGAGTCCTACTGTGGCTTGGTGGCCTGGGAGACCTTGGAATGTGGAGGTGGCTCAGGGACTCTGCAGGTTTCTCCAACATGAGGTGTTTGACACGGCTCCAACAAGGAAACTTCCCATGTGGAGACGAGAGGAGTTCTGTTCCGTGCCTCAGGAAAGCCGCATACCCTGTTCTTCGAACCAAAGCCTCTGAGGAGTGACACCTGGAAACCAAAGCAAGAGTTGAGACTACGGCCTAAAGGCCTGTCCGGCTCAACCTTCTATCTCTGTTGTCATCTGTGTGCATGCATTCATGGATGTAGCTGCTCAGCTTGTGTCCGAATGCCCCTGTGAGTCCAGTGAGGCTCCCAGTAGTGGGATGTCCAGGGAGGCCTTGAGGTTTCTCATATTCTGGAGGTGTGTGGCCAAAGGAATGGACACAGTTTGCCAGGAGAGAGCAGGCACGGTCCTGTGGTATGGCTCCAGAGGACCCAGCCTAGAGGCTGTATTTGCCAGGGCTGTGGGGACAGATGTCTGAAAAAGCAAACTTGGCTCAGCTAGGGGCCAATGTAATGGCAGGCCTGATCTCTAGTCCGTGAGGGGAGATCCTCTGGAAATCAAAGTAGGGCAAGTGGAAGGCACTCACTCAGGATTTTGTCTCTGGGTGTTGCGTTTACAGTGTCCGGTCAGGGTAGGGGTTGTCTCAGAGGCCGAGGAAGAGCCAACCGCTCGGGGGATTGTCCAAGCTCCCAAGTGTTTGTGTTCATTCTGTGGGAATGAAGAGTACTGTTTTCTGCCACAGGGCCCCCCCAGGAGAGGGACTCTAGAGCACAGCAGTGGGTTCCCTCAACTAGTTAGTCCTGGGTGCCTATGGGCATGGCAAGCCACATATGCGGGCTCTTGGTCCAGTCACTGAGAGGCGTTACTTGAATAAGGTACTCACGCTGAGGGTCACAATGTGTGTTTGTGCCCAAGGCGGCCCTCATGCTTGGGCGTGGCCCCATGGGCCATGCCGTTTTCTCCTACACTGAAGGTTTGACTCACTGCCAGCAGCAAGGGTTCTTGCCAGGGGGAAGGAGGGGTTCTGACTTGTGCATCAGGTTCCCCCCTGTGCAGGGATTGGAGATAAGGTCTAGGTTCCGATGATTGAAAACCCAGGTTGGGAATGGATGGTGGCCTAAGGCAGTGACGGGTCCAATGTGCTGGGTGTGCAGCCAGCTGTGTCGGTGTCTGTTGGAAGGTCTGGGCTCAGGCTATTTGCGACAGAGCATCACTGTTTAAGGTAGCCTATGCAATTGGGGTGTTGCCGAGGGCCAAGCAGTTTGATCCTCATTTGGGGTTTCTGGGCAGCGCCATAGAAAATGTTTTTCTCCTGGGAGGCAGGCACAGTGCTTCATTGTGGCCCCAGAATTCCCAGTAGGGAGGGTTTGTAGGCCAGGAGTGTGAGGACGGAAGTCTGAAAACACAAGCTAGTGTGAGAATTGGAGCCAAGGGCAGAGCAGGCCCACTCTGCAGAGGCTGAATCAAAATCTCCTGCATCTGAAGTCAGGCTGAGGATCAGACGTTGGCTGAGGCTGGAGTATGTGTCCATGATGGCACCTTCATGAAGTGGGGGCCTCATGAGGCCAAGGAAGTTTTCCCACGCTGAGTTTGGAGGTTGCCCCAAACCACAAGGTTTCCTTCTGCGGGACATTCGAGTCCTGTTGCATGGCTCCAGGACATACCATATGGAAGGACTGGAGAGCAGGGTTCGAAGGATGTATCCCTGTACAGCATGCCTCGCATTCCCATTGGCTATTAGCGACAAGATATGTTTGATCTGCTGCCTCTGGAACACGTGACCCAGGGGGCTGAGTTGAAATGGCCTCTCCTGAGGATGCGTCATAATGTGTGTTTGGGTCCATGGAGACCTTGGAATGTGCTGGTTGTTCAGTGGCCCTGCGGAACTCTCCTACCTGAAGTGTTTGATACATCCCAGTAAGAAAGCTGCCCATGTGGAGATGAGAGATGTTTGGTTTGGTGCCTCAGAAAAGCCCCATGTGCTGGTCTACGACAACAGTCCTCTGAGAAAGGAAACATGGAAACCAAAGCTAAGGTTCAGATTAGGGCCTGGGGGCCTGTCCATTTCAACCTTCTGTCTCTGGGGACACTGTCTGAGAGTTTAAGTGGAGATAGTTGCTCCGCTGGTGTCAGAGAGCCGCTCTTAGTCCAGGGTGGCCTATACTATTGATGGCCTCAGGGACCTTGGAGCTTTTCCCTAACCTGTAGGGTTGTGGTCAATGGATTGGGCACACTTTCCTTGGAGAGGGCAGGCACAATCTTTCGCTGTTTGGTCCAGAGGCCCTAGCCTGGATGTTGTGTGGGTCCAGGCTGTGGGCACAGAAGTCTGAATACACAAACTCAGCTTATGAGTGGCGCCTAGTGTATGGCAGGCCGGATGTACAGCCCGAGAGGGAGCTCCTGGGCCTCTGAAACAAGGGCGAGTGGGAGGCGTTCCTTCAGGCTTTTGTCTCTGGATGTTGTGTCCGGGATTGCCGTGGATTGGAGCGGTGGCCTCAGGTTCTGTGGACGAGTATCCCTCTCTGGGGATTTGTCCCTGCTCCCAAGAGTTTGGGGTCATTTTGTGGGAAGGGTGGAGTCGTGTTGTCTGGCTCATGGGTCTCTCCAAGAAAGGGATTCCAGAGCAGAGCTCCAGGTATGGGCGGGGCGACTGGAAAATTCAAACCGTGGTGAGGATTGGGTGCATAGGGGTTTGGCAAGCCCCATATGTGGGCTCTTGGTCCAGGCCCTGACAGACCTTTCTTTGACATGGGGCTCATGCTGAGGGTCACAGTGTGAATTTGTGCCCAAGCAGCACTCAGGTTTGGGCGTGGCATCAGAAGCCATGAAGGTTTCTCCCACCCTGAAGGTGTGACTCCATGCCAAGAGCAAGCTTGACAGCCATGGGGAAGGAGGAGTTCTGTTTTGTGCTTGCTATACCCAGCTGTGTGGAGAATTGATATAATGTCTAGGTTCAGATATCTGAAAACCAAGGTTAGGATGAGGTGACGGCATAAGACCATGGCGTGTCCGAAGTGCTGGGTGTGCGGCCAGCTGTCTCCTTGTCTGTCTGGACGTCTGGCTTCAGGCTGTGTCAGGCAGAGCATGAGTGCCCAGAGCAGCCTATCCAGTTCAGGTACCGTCGAGGCCCGAGCAGGTTGATCCTCATCTGGGTTTTCTGGAGAGCCCCACAGGGAAACGTTTTTCTTCCGTTGGGCAGACACTGGGCTGCGTTTTGGTTCCGGAGTTCCTATTCCAGAGGGCTTGTTTGCCAGGAGTGTGAGGAAGGAAGTCTGAAAACACAAGCTAGCGTGAGGTTTGGGACCGTGGGCACGGCAGGCCCACTCTGCAGAGGCTGAATCGAGATCTCCTGCACTGAGGTCATGTCAACTATGAGACGTGCCTCAGGCTAGAGTTCTTATCCAGCATGGCCTCTTCCTGAAGGGTGTGGGGGCTTCATGAGGCCAGAAAGTTTTGCCTACGATGGGATTTGTGAACTGCTCCAAAACTGAAGGTTACCTTCTGCACGACAGTCGAGTCCTATTGGATGGTTCCAAGAGGCCCCATATGGAAAGACTCGAGAGCAGGTGTCTAAGTATGGATGCCTGGGAACGCCACCTCATATTCCCACTCTTTAGTCAGGACAAGGCAGGCTCAATCTGTGGGCTCCTGGGTGAGCTACCCAGAGGGGAGAGTTGAAATGGTCTCTCCTGAAGATGAGTCCTACTGTGGCTTGGTGGCCTGGGAGACCTTGGAATGTGGAGGTGGCTCAGGGACTCTGCAGGATTCTCCAACATGAGGTGTTTGACACGGCTCCAACAAGGAAACTTCCCATGTCGAGACGAGAGGAGTTCTGTTCCGTGCCTCAGGAAAGCCCCATACCCTGTTCTTCGAACCAAAGCCTCTGAGGAGTGACACCTGGAAACCAAAGCAAGAGTTGAGACTACGGCCTAAAGGCCTGTCCGGCTCAACCTTCTATCTCTGTTGACATCTGTGTGCATGCATTCATGGATGTAGCTTCTCAGCTTGTGTCGGAATGCCCCTTTGAGTCCAGTGAGGCTCCCAGTAGTGGGATGTCCTCGGAGGCCTTGAGGTTTCTCATATTCTGGAGGTGTGTGGCCAAAGGAATGGACACAGTTTCCCAGGAGAGAGCAGGCACGGTCCTGTGGTATGGCTCCAGAGGACCCAGCATAGAGGCTGTGTTTGCCAGGGCTGTGGGTACAGATGTCTGAAAAAGCAAACTTGGCTAAGCTAGGGGCCAATGTAATGGCAGGCCTGATCTCTAGTCCGTGAGGGGAGATCCTCTGGAAATCAAAGTAGGGAAGTGGGAGGCAGTCACTCAGGATTGTGTCTCTGGGTGTTGCGTTTACAGTGTCCGGTCAGGGTAGGGGTTGTCTCAGAGGCCGAGGAAGAGCCTTCCTCTCGGGGGATTGTCCAAGCTCCCAAGTGTTTGTGTTCATTCTGTGGGAATGAAGAGTACTGTTTTCTGCCACAGGGGACCCCCCAGGAGAGGGACTCTAGAGCACAGCAGTGGGTTCCCTCAACTGGAATACACACCATCTAGTTAGTCCTGGGTGCCTATGGGCATGGCAAGCCACATATGCGGGCTCTTGGTCCAGTCACTGAGAGGCGTTACTTGAATAAGGTACTCACGCTGAGGGTCACAATGTGTGTTTGTGCCCAAGGCGGCCCTCACGCTTGGGCGTGGCCTCATGGGCCATGCCGTTTTCTCCTACACTGAAGGTTCGACTCACTGCCAGCAGCAAGGGTTCTTGCCAGGGGGAAGGAGGGGTTCTGACTTGTGCATCAGGTTCCCCCCTGTGCAGGGATTGGAGATAAGGTCTAGGTTCCAATGACTGAAAACCCAGGTTGGGAATGGATGGTGGCCTAAGGCAGTGGCGGGTCCAATGTGCTGGGTGTGCAGCCAGCTGTGTCGGTGTCTGTTGGAAGGTCTGGGCTCAGGCTATTTGCGACAGAGCATCACTGTTTAAGGTAGCCTATGCAATTGGGGTGTTGCCGAGGGCCAAGCAGTTTGATCCTCATTTGGGGTTTCTGGGCAGCGCCATAGACAATGTTTTTCTCCTGGGAGGCAGGCACAGTGCTTCATTGTGGCCCCAGAATTCCCAGTAGGGAGGGTTTGTGGGCCAGGAGTGTGAGGACGGAAGTCTGAAAACACAAGCTAGTGTGAGGATTGGAGCCAAGGGCAGAGCAGGCCCACTCTGCAGAGGCTGAATCAAAATCTCCTGCATCTGAAGTCAGGCTGAGGATCAGACGTTGGCTGAGGCTGGAGTATGTGTCCATGATGGCACCTTCATGAAGTGGGGGCCTCATGAGGCCAAGGAAGTTTTCCCACGCTGAGTTTGGAGGTTGCCCCAAACCCCAAGGTTTCCTTCTGCGGGACATTCGAGTCCTGTTGCATGGCTCCAGGACATACCATATGGAAGGACTGGGGAGCAGGGTTCGAAGGATGGATCCCTGTACAGCATGCCTCGCATTCCCATTGGCTATTAGCGACAAGATATGTTTGATCTGCTGCCTCTGGAACACGCGACCCAGGGGGTTGAGTTGAAATGGCCTCTCCTGAGGATGCGTCATAATGTGCGTTTGGGTCCATGGAGACCTTGGAATGTGCTGGTTGTTCGGTGGCCCTGCGGAACTCTCCTACCTGAAGTGTTTGATACCTCCCAGTAAGAAAGCTGCCCATGTGGAGATGAGAGAGGTTTGGTTTGGTGCCTCAGAAAATCCCCATGTGCTGGTCTACGAAAACAGTCCTCTGAGAACGGAAACATGGAAACCAAAGCTAAGGTTCAGATTAGGGCCTGGGGGCATGTCCATTTCAACCTTCTGTCTCTGGGGACACTGTCTGAGAGTCTAAGTGGAGATAGTTGCTCCGCTGGTGTCAGAGAGCCCCTCTTAATCCAGGGTGGCCTATACTATTGATGGCCTCAGGGACCTTGGAGCTTTTCCCTAACCTGTAGGGTTGTGGTCAATGGATTGGGCACACTTTCCTTGGAGAGGGCAGGCACAATCTTTCGCTGTTTGGTCCAGAGACCCTAGCCTGGATGTTGTGTGGGTCCAGGCTGTGGGCACAGAAGTCTGAATACACAAACTCAGCTTATGAGTGGCGCCTAGGGTATGGCAGGCCGGATGTACAGCCCGAGAGGGAGCTCCTGGGCCTCTGAAACAAGGGCGAGTGGGAGGCGTTCCTTCAGGCTTTTGTCTCTGGATGTTGTGTCCGGGATAGCCGTGGATAGGAGCGGTGGCCTCAGGTACTGTGGATGAGTATCCCTCTCTGCTGATTTGTCCCAGCTCCGAAGAGTTTGGGGTCATTTTGTGGAAAGGGTGGAGTCGTGTTGTCTGGCTCATGGGTCTCTCCAAGAAAGGGATTCCAGAGCAGAGCTCCAGGTACAGGCGGGGCGACTGGATAATTCAAACTGTGGTGAGGATTGGGTGCATAGGGGCTTGGCAAGCTCCATATGTGGGCTCTTGTTCCAGGCCCTGACAGGCCTTTCTTTGACATGGGGCTCATGCTGAGGGTCACAGTGTGAATTTGTGCCCAAGCAGCACTCAAGTTTGGGCGTGGCATCAGGGGCCATGAAGGTTTCTCCCACCCTGAAGGTGTGACTCCATGCCAAGAGCAAGCTTGACAGCCATGGGGAAGGAGGAGTTCTGTTTTGTGCTTGCTATACCCAGCTGTGTGGAGAATTGATATAATGTCTAGGTTCAGATATCTGAAAACCAAGGTTAGGATGAGGTGACGGCATAAGACCATGGCGTGTCCGAAGTGCTGGGTGTGCGGCCAGCTGTCTCCTTGTCTGTCTGGACGTCTGGCTTCAGGCTGTGTCAGGCAGAGCATGAGTGCCCAGAGCAGACTATCCAGTTTGGGTACCGTCGAGGCCCGAGCAGGTTGATCCTCATCTGGGTTTTCTGGAGAGCCCCACAGGGAAACGTTTTTCTTCCGTTGGGCAGACACTGGGCTGGGTTTTGGTTCCGGAGTTCCTAGTCCGGAGGGCTTGTTTGCCAGGAGTGTGAGGAAGGAAGTCTGAAAACACAAGCTAGCGTGAGGTTTGGGACCGAGGGCACGGCAGGCCCACTCTGCAGAGGCTGAATCGAGATCTCCTGCACTGAAGTGATGTCAACTATGAGACGTGCCTCAGGCTAGAGTTCTTGTCCAGCATGGCCTCTTCCTGAAGGGTGTGGGGGCTTCATTAGGCCAGAAAGTTTTGCCTACGAGGGGATTTGTGAACTGCTCCAAAACTGAAGGTTACCTTCTGCACGACAGTCGAGTCCTATTGGATGGTTCCAAGAGGCCCCATATGGAAAGACTCGAGAGCAGGTGTCTAAGCATGGATGCCTGGGAACGCCACCACATATTCCCACTCTTTAGTCAGGACAAGGCAGGCTCAATCTGCGGGCTCCTGGGTGAGCTACCCAGAGGGGAGAGTTGAAATGGTCTCTCCTGAAGATGAGTCCTACTGTGGCTTGGTGGCCTGGGAGACCTTGGAATGTGGAGGTGGCTCAGGGACTCTGCAGGATTCTCCAACATGAGGTGTTTGACACGGCTCCAACAAGGAAACTTCCCATGTGGAGACGAGAGGAGTTCTGTTCCGTGCCTCAGGAAAGCCCCATACCCAGTTCTTCGAACCAAAGCCTCTGAGGAGTGACACGTGGAAACCAAAGCAAGAGTTGAGACTACGGCCTAAAGGCCTGTCCGGCTCAACCTTCTATCTCTGTTGACATCTGTGTGCATGCATTCATGGATGTAGCTGCTCAGCTTGTGTCGGAATGCCCCTGTGAGTCCAGTGAGGCTCCCAGTAGTGGGATGTCCTCGGAGGCCTTGAGGTTTCTCATATTCTGGAGGTGTGTGGCCAAAGGAATGGACACAGTTTCCCAGGAGATAGCAGGCACGGTCCTGTGGTATGGCTCCAGAGGACCCAGCCAAGAGGCTGTGTTTGCCAGGGCTGTGGGGACAGATGTCTGAGAAAGCAAACTTGGCTCAGCTAGGGGCCAATGTAATTGCAGGCCTGATCTCCAGTCCGTGAGGGGAGATCCTCTGGAAATCAAAGTAGGGCAAGTGGGAGGCAGTCACTCAGGATTTTGTCTCTGGGTGTTGCGTTTTCAGTGTCCGGTCAGGGTAGGGGTTGTCTCAGAGGCCGAGGAAGAGCCTTCCTCTCGGGGGATTGTCCAAGCTCCCAAGTGTTTGTGTTCATTCTTTGGGAATGAAGAGTACTGTTTTCTGCCACAGGGGACCCCGCAGGAGAGGGACTCTAGAGCACAGCAGTGGGTTCCCTCAACTGGAATACACACCATCTAGTTAGTCCTGGGTGCCTATGGGCATGGCAAGCCACATATGCGGGCTCTTGGTCCAGTCACTGAGAGGCGTTACTTGAATAAGGTACTCACGCTGAGGGTCACAATGTGTGTTTGTGCCCAAGGCGGCCCTCACGCTTGGGCGTGGCCTCATGGGCCATGTCGTTTTCTCCTACACTGAAGGTTTGACTCACTGCCAGCAGCAAGGTTTCTTGCCATGGGGAAGGAGGGGTTCTGACTTGTGCATCAGGTTCCCCCCTTTGCAGGGATTGGAGATAATGTCTAGGTTCCGATGACTGAAAACCCAGGTTGGGAATGGATGGTGGCCTAAGGCAGTGGCGGGTCCAATGTGCTGGGTGTGCAGCCAGCTGTGTCGGTGTCTGTTGGAAGGTCTGGGCTCAGGCTATTTGCGACAGAGCATCACTGTTTAAGGTAGCCTATGCAATTGGGGTGTTGCCGAGGGCCAAGCAGTTTGATCCTCTTTTGGGGTTTCTGGGCAGCGCCATAGACAATGTTTTTCTCCTGGGAGGCAGGCACAGTGCTTCATTGTGGCCCCAGAATTCCCAGTAGGGAGGGATTGTGGGCCAGGAGTGTGAGGACGGAAGTCTGAAAACACAAGCTAGTGTGAGGATTGGAGCCAAGGGCAGAGCAGGCCCACTCTGCAGAGGCTGAATCAAAATCTCCTGCATCTGAAGTCAGGCTGAGGATCAGACGTTGGCTGAGGCTGGAGTATGTGTCCATGATGGCACCTTCATGAAGTGGGGACCTCATGAGGCCAAGGAAGTTTTCCCACGCTGAGTTTGGAGGTTGCCCCAAACCCCAAGGTTTCCTTCTGCGGGACATTCGAGTCCTGTTGCATGGCTCCAGGACATACCATATGGAAGGACTGGAGAGCAGCGTTCGAAGGATGGATCCCTGTACAGCATGCCTCGCATTCCCATTGGCTATTAGCGACAAGATATGTTTGATCTACTGCCTCTGGAACACGCGACCCAGGGGGCTGAGTTGAAATGGCCTCTCATGAGGATGCGTCATAATGTGCGTTTGGGTCCATGGAGACCTTGGAATGTGCTGGTTGTTCAGTGCCCCAGCGGAACTCTCCTACCTGAAGTGTTTGATACATCCCAGTAAGAAAGCTGCCCATGTGGAGATGAGAGAGGTTTGGTTTGGTGCCTCAGAAAAGCCCCATGTGCTGGTCTACGAAAACAGTCCTCGGAGAACGGAAACATGGAAACCAAAGCTAAGGTTCAGATTAGGGCCTGGGGGCCTGTCCATTTCAACCTTCTGTCTCTGGGGACACTGTCTGAGAGTCTACGTGGAGATAGTTGCTCCGCTGGTGTCAGAGAGCGCCTCTTAGTCCAGGGTGGCCTATACTATTGATGGCCTCAGGGACCTTGGAGCTTTTCCGTAACCTGTAGGGTTGTGGTCTATGGATTGGGCACACTTTCCTTGGAGAGGGCAGGCACAATCTTTCGCTGTTTGGTCCAGAGACCCTAGCCTGGATGTTGTGTGGGTCCAGGCTGTGGGCACAGAAGTCTGAATACACAAACTCAGCTTATGAGTGGCGCCTAGGGTATGGCAGGCCGGATGTACAGCCCGAGAGGGAGCTCCTGGGCCTCTGAAACAAGGGCGAGTGGGAGGCGTTCCTTCAGGCTTTTGTCTCTGGATGTTGTGTCCGGGATAGCCGTGGATTGGAGCGGTGGCCTCAGGTACTGTGGACGAGTATCCCTCTCTGGGGATTTGTCCCAGCTCCCAAGAGTTTGGGGTCATTTGGTGGGAAGGGTGGAGTCGTGTTGTCTGGCTCATGGGTCTCTCCAAGAAAGGGATTCCAGAGCAGAGCTCCAGGTACGGGCGGGGCGACTGGAAAATTCAAACCGTGGTGAGGATTGGGTGCATAGGGGCTTGGCAAGCCCCATATGTGGGCTCTTGGTCCAGGCCCTGACAGGCCTTTCTTTGACATGGGGCTCATGCTGAGGGTCACAGTGTGAATTTGTGCCCAAGCAGCACTCAAGTTTGGGCGTGGTATCAGGGGCCATGAAGGTTTCTCCCACCCTGAAGGTGTGACTCCATGCCAAGAGCAAGCTTGACAGCCATGGGGAAGGAGGAGTTCTGTTTTGTGCTTGCTATACCCAGCTGTGTGGAGAATTGATATAATGTCTAGGTTCAGATATCTGAAAACCAAGGTTAGGATGAGGTGACGGCATAAGACCATGGCGTGTCCGAAGTGCTGGGTGTGCGGCCAGCTGTCTCCTTGTCTGTCTGGACGTCTGGCTTCAGGCTGTGTCAGGCAGAGCATGAGTGCCCAGAGCAGCCTATCCAGTTCGGGTACCAACGAGGCCCGAGCAGGTTGTTCCTCATCTGGGTTTTCTGGAGAGCCCCACAGGGAAAAGTTTTCTTCCGTTGGGCAGACACTGGGCTGGGTTTTGGTTCTGGAGTTATTAGTCCGGAGGGCTTGTTTGCCAGGAGTGTGAGGAAGGAAGTCTGAAAACACAAGCTAGCGTGAGGTTTGGGACCGAGGTCACGGCATGCCCACTCTGCAGAGGCTGAATCGGGATCTCCTGCACTGAGGTCATGTCAACTATGAGACGTGCCTGAGGTAGAGTTCTTGTCCAGCATGGCCTCTTCCTGAAGTGTGTGGGGGCTTCATGAGGCCAGAAAGTTTTGCCTACGATGGGATTTGTGAACTGCTCCAAAACTGAAGGTTACCTTCTGCACGACAGTCGAGTCCTATTGGATGGTTCTAAGAGGCCCCATATGGAAAGACTCGAGAGCAGGTGTCTAAGCATGGATGCCTGGGAATGCCACCTCATATTCCCACTCTTTAGTCAGGACAAGGCAGGCTCAATCTGCTGGCTCCTGGGTGAGCTACCCAGAGGGGAGAGTTGAAATGGACTCTCCTGAAGATGAGTCCTACTGTGGCTTGGTGGCCTGGGAGACCTTGGAATGTGGAGGTGGCTCAGGGACTCTGCAGGATTCTCCAACATGAGGTGTTTGACACGGCTCCAACAAGGAAACTTCCCATGTGGAGACGAGAGGAGTTCTGTTCCGTGCCTCAGGAAAGCCCCATACCCTGTTCTTCGAACCAAAGCCTCTGAGGAGTGACACCTGGAAACCAAAGCAAGAGTTGAGACTACGGCCTAAAGGCCTGTCCGGCTCAACCTTCTATCTCTGTTGACATCTGTGTGCATGCATTCATGGATGTAGCTGCTCAGCTTGTGTCGGAATGCCCCTGTGAGTCCAGTGAGGCTCCCAGTAGTGGGATGTCCTCGGAGGCCTTGAGGTTTCTCATATTCTGGAGGTGTGTGGCCAAAGGAATGGACACAGTTTCCCAGGAGAGAGCAGGCACGGTCCTGTGGTATGGCTCCAGAGGACCCAGCCTAGA